>NC_089525.1:24014570-24194570 GCF_963924715.1 Thunnus thynnus
AACAAAGACCAGGTGGCTCATTAGCTACCAGAGACTTAGGTTAGCCTGTATAGAGGGGGATCTCTGAGGTGGTCAAGTTTCAGTCCTTATGCTTAAATTTCAGTGCATAGATCTTTAATCTGTAAAACCCTCATCAGCTACAGTCCAGTTCTCATCATCTGCACCTCAAATGAGCACCTCCAGGACCTGTTCCTAGTGTTATCGTGGTGGTTTGTGCCATCATGGAGTTAAAAACTGCAAAGAAATCAAGACCCAATTGTTGTGTCCTTCAAGCAGCAATGCAGCTAACAAAGGCTGAGTAATGAGAAGACCTGCACACATTGAAAGAGCTTGTATTGTGGTAAAACTATAACTACGACTCAACTAAATTCACTACTAAAACTAATTAATTGAAATTAATTTTCCCACAGACAATATTGCAACCAAACGGTATATAGATGCACGGCACAAATCATTTCTTATTTTCCATGTAGCATTTTTATTCAGAAACACAAATACGTACCGCTATATAACGTCGACTAAACATTCACTTTAAACTGTACATTGTTGTATCTCGTACATTTTATTTACATGATCAGAGTTTATTGGATGCATTCTGAGGATTTTAATCAATTTAAATGACCTTTGAAATGGAGCGCAGGTTGCTTTTATTATACAAATACATATTTTACACATATGGTGGATATTTTGGTCGGTGGACACCATAATGAATCCCATCGTGCCAACATGTACTATCATGTAAAAACTGTTTAGACAAAACTGGCAAAACTTACAACATGTCAGTCTTCTCTAACAATACACAAACTGTAAAAGACTATTAAAATGTGGTCAAAATGAAGATCCTATGAAGCATTTCATGCGTCATAGTCGTCCTTCAATGCAAACCTCTGTTCTATAACGGACAGTTGAATAAGGCTATGTGAAGACTTCTACTAAACTGTGGTACATTTCAGCTCAGCTCATGCTCAGCTTGACTCTCAGGTTCTTCCTGTGTCATACCCATCTAACCTTATCAACACTTAACACGGCATCTGTATCGTCCTCTATCAGGAGGAACCCCGCACTGTCACACAGTGTGGAAATGTAAATCTTTAAAAGAGGGGGGAGATACTTTACGGAGATAATTTGGATATAACCTGAAGAATAAAGAATATAAAATGTAAATCTAGATTTAAGATTGTAGAATTCAAATATTTCTATGTGAAATAACAGTACACAGTTTACGTCACAGCACTGCTAGTGCAAGCAAGCCGCTAGTTGACAAATAGAAAACAAATTTATTTTAGTCCACTAAATTAAACACCTATTTCCTCTCTGTTCAACTGAGAAGCACCATGGACATAACGCAGCTTTTGGTTTCACCTCTCTGTTTGTTTCTCATTAACTCTTATCCAGAATCCACTCTGCTGTTGTAGGGACAGAAGGTGTTGACGGTGTTACCTTTAGGAACATACTACAGCACATACGATCACTGAACAGAATATCTAATAGCAATGGAAGGAGGAAATATATATTTATATATAAAAATATTTTCAATCGCCTGATTAGTTGTTGTTTTCCTTTTTAACAACCAGCTTCATACTAATGCAGAAATCACTGAGAGAGTCTATTATGTATAGGATGAATTGTAGAAATAAAAGGATAGCTGCGTGTAAACTTGAAAAATTGAGGTTCCTTTCCGTTTTTGGTAAACCACCCAGGAAATCATTCCTGCTCAATATCCCAACTACAGGCCAAGGCCTCAAAACCACACAGTCTGTTCTTCATCTCACCCGTACGACTGACACACAGGAATACAGAGAACACAGTTTGAACACGTTTCATCCAGTTACCCCAAAAAAAAAGGAATACTGACTGAAGACAACTGTACATCTTTAAGTGACTGTGTGTGTGTGTGTGTGTGTGTGTGTGTGTGTGTGTGTGTGTGTGTGTGAGTGTTAGAAGGGGTCACTGCACCACACACATGGAGCTGCGAGGGGGGTTGACTGTCCTGGCCACGGTGTCCTGACTGTAGTTTACAATGTCCGCCTTCACCACTCGCTGAAAAGATGCCAACAGACAGACAAACACACACACACACACACACACACACTCAATTAAAACGCTGCCACAGCAATAAGTCTGCACAGTGTTAAATGCTGAGGAACTCAATTATTTATATTTTCAAAAAACACTGGTTATCTCCGACCAATACTGGTTTCTGAGGTTGATATTGATAAAAATGATATAACAGCTGTCATTTTGTTACATAAGCATTTTGATTAGGATCCCTTAATTTAGATTTTATAAATTGTGACAAAGATATGTACTGAGCAGATCATTTTTCAGTTCATACTTGTCAGTGTTTCCGTGTGGGGGAACCAAAAATTTCCAGAAGCCATCAATAGCACGGGAGTATGGTTTAGTTATCGGATTTAAAGCTAGGTAGCGTATGTCTACAGCTCGGCGAAGCTCAAATTGGGACTGAAAGGGAGAATATTTGCCACCGTGGAAGAAATCCAGGAATAATCGCAGGAGGCTCTGGACACGATGACAAAAGACGACTACAGGAAATTTTTTCCAGGAATGGGAGAAGCGCTGTATTGAGACTAGTTTGAAAGGGATTAGAAAGGTACTACTGAAAGATTTATAATGACAGTTTTTTGTTTCTTTTTTAATTCCAGGAATTTTTTGGTTCACCCCTCATATACATTAATGCTGTTATATCTGCAAAAAGCTTATCGGCCCCGTAGATACATCAGTCTCTAGCTGTAAATCCACTTCACCCTACAGCTCTACAAAGAGTTCAAGATAGTAAAGAAATCTTCTCTAATTCTCTTTAAGACCACTTGTTGATTGCAGTGAAATAAAGCCTGAGACACTGCAACCTACAGCCTGCCAAACATTTCTTGGCACACGGCCTTAAAAAGAAAAAAAAAATCCATGCAATGATATAAGTCATTGGTAAAAATGTTTGTGCACTCCTGCTTATGCCGGTCAACAGACACACAGGTCAAACTGGAGTCATGTCTGTTACCATCATAAAGGTTTTTCTCACTACATCACTCAACAACTCACCAAAACCCACATAGTTTGGATTCTTTAGACAGTTTAACATAATACTGTCAACTCTATCATAACACTACAACAGAAGAGGTGCGATTAGGTTCTAGTGGTCCGATGAGGTTCTCTACTTTTTCTAAAGCTCTAATCTGAACCACAACTACAAAGCTGCTGTGTTTTCATTGAACAGATACACTGAAATATATTTATGTAACTGGAGACATACTTCCAACTATTGAACCGAACATATTTTGCTTTTCTGGTTGTTCTCTTGTCTAATTGGGCCTTCATCCTGTGGGTAGTCCACCAGCTCAGCCTTCACGATCCTCTGAGCAGGTTCAACACATCACGCCAGTGGAGAAATGGAGAAAAGCAAAAAGGACAAAAAAAAAAAGAAAAAGAAAGGCATGAGAGAGGATGATAGGAGTGAAAACAATGAAGATCAAAGCCAGATAGGGTGAGGATGAGGAGATGGTTACAGACTGAGAGAAATGAACAAGAAATGTGAGAAACAGACAAAAACATGTGAAGCATGACCTCAGTGGGCACAGCAAGCGCACACGGCCAAGCCAACAACATGACTTTTTAAAAATGAATCATGAAACCAGAATCCTTAACTTCAGATTTTTAATGGAAACACTAATGCTGACACAAAAAAGAAACACAATCTTGAGGGTAAAAGGAATAAACATAAAACATTAAATTAGGGCTGCAACTAACAGTTATTTTTCATTCATTTCATTATCTGTTGATTCTTTCACTTGTTTAGTTTTTATTCAGTAGCCTCATTTGAAATCTTTAAATTGCTGGTTTTGTCTGACCAAAACCCAAAAATATTCAGTTGACAAAGTGAGAAAAGACAGACACAAGTCCTGACTTCTGAGAGGAAGGATCCAGCAAATGTTTGGCATTTTTTACTTGATACGACTCAATTACTCGATTATCAAAATTGTTGGTGATTCATTTTCTGTCAATCTACCAATCGATTACTCAACCAATTGTTTCTGTGCCACAGTGAATTGTCTACTTTTCATAGTATGTTACTTCCCTCCTACTAGCTATGAGTAAAGGAACATTAATAGAGACATAGATAATATAAAGGTGAACTATGGTATTTGATTAAATTCCCTGATCAAAAGGGTGAAAATTGTTATAGAGAATTCCTTATCAATACAGGAATCTAATTGTATGTTGCCAATGTAAACAAAGGCAGTATTTGTCCTCTAGGTCCCTTTATACCATATATACTTAATATATCTATTGGTGCAACAAGTTTGGACATAAGTTTGGACGTAGTAGGAAGTCCAGATTAAATCAGCCAACATTTGATGGTAATGGTGCGACAGGCTGCTGGTCTCTAAGCTACACAATCACCGAAGAGCAGAGCACATGGCTGAATACCAGGCACCTGGTTGGTTGTCTGATTAACGAGCTGCTGAAGCCTGGTGTCGGAGTCAGTGAGTGATTCGTGGCTTCGCCATCTGATCTAGCAGACAGAGGACCATGACGGAGAGGGCTGCCAGGCAGATATAATACTGTCAGGGGTTGTGACCCTCATGTTCAGCTCTCTAAACCTGACAGCTGATAATGAGGCTTTACTGGCCCCACGGCTAGACCCTGAGCCATGACCTGCTCAAAGCTTCATCTCTATATCCATGACACAATCTCATTATGTCATTCCTTCATACACATTATAAAACTATATAATCTTTTTGAGAATTTGTATGCCATTGTTTTTGTTCTGGATGGGAAATTAGACTAGATAAAATCATTCAGCTGCTGCTTTTGTGCAGATTTGGAGGCACATAATTAGAAATATTTATGATTTTTGCTAATTTAAGGTTTCTGGCAACTTTTTGTTGTAGAACTACTGTTAACTCAGATATACTGATGAGGCTAAGAGAGCCACTAAGTCTACATTTTATAAATGTGTAGGTATTCTACACTCACTCACTTTGTATTTTACAGTAGGTACTTTCACTGGTGCACATTCAAAGTTATTGAGCCATGGCAACACGGCCACCACAATGGAGCTATTATTACACTATTCTTTCCACAAAAATGATTCAGAACTTTGTCTAGACTGTATATAAATGAATGTAAAAAAAACACTTCACGCCGTCACACTGTCTTTCTGTCAACTCGTCTTCACCTCTCTCCTTGAAGAGTGTACTGGATCCAGCCTCTCACCCTGCTTGATTAGCCTGGATTAAAGCACTTTGCTTTATTGACAGAGCTATCAAGGGAGGGGAAACAGAGCAAAGTAGATGGACGGCTCCATTAGCCGGTGGTCATTTTCAGTTAGCGGCAGTGTTGGTGATGGGAGAGGGGCTTGAGAATTTGGCCAGTCCTTCCCTTACATGCTCTCCCTTCTCTGGGGGTCCTGACCTCTCTGTAGCCCCCAGCCTCATCAACCACTACCCAGCCAGTGTGGCTCCAACTGGTCATATCAGAGCCAGGATTAATGTTTCTGGGGGAGGTGACCCTGTAAATCCTACAGCTGCCACCATTGGGCACATTGGTCTGGCTGGCAAGCTGAGACCCTGTTTTGGCCCAAAACGGTGGGAGATAAACCAAATAAATCAGCCAGCCAACCTAACCTTCTCACCCCTACAACTGCCTACCTTTCACCTCTGACTTCACGCGTTAATGTGGTCAATGTGGGTCTATTTACAGATGGGCAGTGTCAGTGGCAGGTAGACGATCACAGGAGGCAGACGTAACAAACTCGTGTTTACACAACAAAAGGTCCTTTACAGTGTGTGGTGACCTCCGCTGACCTAACACACTCCCTGTGACCTCCCTTACGTTCAGGCGTAACATTGCATATCATGCTAGGAGAGAAGAAAACTAAAGAATCATCTTCAACTTTCACTCTTTTACCAATCTATTATACATTTATGAGCAGAATGGTCAAAGCAGAGGAGAAAAAATGTAAATTTCATATCTTAGTTAGGAGCAAATAAGCTTAAGGAGGCAGCTGCATAGAAGTACTGGTGAAATTTGAGTGAAAGGGCTCACCTGGGACTGCTCTATCTCTGCTTTGTTGAGCTTTATACCGAGAATCTCAGCAGCCACTCTCTGAAAACAAAGGTACACCTAAAGAAAGAGATAACACAAACGGAAAATAAAAAAGGGAAAGGTTAAACCTTATTAAAGTCACTTTTACACTTTTATTGTAACTTGTCGAGTCAGCTGATACTCACCGAGTCCCCGGTCTTGGCCGATACAAACTGACTGATGAGGCTGTTCTCTTGGCAGAAGCGCTGGTGTTTGTCAGCCTTCACTGTCCTCATGTGCTCCATGTCAACTGTGGACGAAAACACAGTGTGAGGTGAGAAAACTGGTTATACAGCACTCTCTCTGGGTTAACTGTCACATACCTGAACATAAACAGAAAAGATAACAGTTTACACTTGAGTTAAGATGGAACGAGTCTGCCTATTTTATAAGCACGGTGCACATAAAGACATGTTAAAACAAAGCATAATTCAATTATGTTGCTTTCAGCAGCTACAGCAGCTGATTGTTATATTTTTTTAAATTTATGAGGGATTCATTTCAGGGATTTCGAGAGTGGAAATGATCAATTCAGTAGCCCCGAGCTCCCATTCCCAGCTGGTGTTAAAGCTTGATGTGACACATTCCACAGTGTAAGTCTAGTACAGTTGCACCCTGAAGCCATGAACCTCTATTTGACCTGAAACAGACAAACCAGCCCAGCTGTGGAGAAATGGTTAAGAAACAATGCGAGGATGACCGAAGACTTCAGGCTAAACTCTCAGCGAGAGTGTAGATGGAGAAAACAGTTTGACTTATGAGCGTGTCGGCCTTTAAGGTGGGCACACAAGGCTCAAGAACTGAGACTGTCATCTTCACTCTGATTTACTGGGAGCACACAATGACAGCACCTTCCCTTTTAGCTATTGTGGTGGCGTCCCCATGCATTCGACTCCTGTGCAGTGATACCGGGCGCTTTGCTTCTCTCCTCCCTTGCTATGGGGTCATGCCGAGGTCGATGAGGAGGGTCACCTGAGGGTCTTGCTGCTGAAAGCAATAGCTTCGCTCTTTATTTCTGGCTTTGTGCGGAAAGGCGGCCACGCCCGGTATCTGGTGCATACACGTCTATGGTAGCTGGAGGAGGTCGGGCTACTGTACGGTGTTGCGTTTCTCTCGTCCCCGCGAGTTTTACTCTTTGTGTGAGGTTTCATTGAAGTTGTCAAGGCTCTACCCCGTTCTCATGCCCATTAGTGTGTGTGTGTGTGTGTGTGTGTGAGGGAGCACAAAACCAGAAGCAGAGAAAGAGAGAGACAGATACATAGCGAGGGAGAAATGTAAACACTGCACTAACTCAGTATTATTAATATCTCAGTAAGTCATATGACCCAAGAATGTTAAAGGCCAATCCATACAGATAAAAAAATACATTTGGTTAGAATCATTTTAGACTAAAACATATATTACCATCATCATAAGTGACATATAAACACAAACCTTTCTGGGCAAGGGCAGACACTTTTACATCTACTCAATGTCCAGGGCAGACTGTCACGTCTCTGCCTGTACATAAACATAGCTGTCTCATGGGCGTCAGCAGGTTATTAATTCCAGTCATTAACAGCGGAGGTACCCAGCATGCTACTACAAGTAAACACTGCTAATCCTTTGGATCCTGCACACTTGGGAAAGGTTATCAATCATGTGTCACGGTTAGATTAGCCAATATTAACATAGCAGCTCAGGAGCAGAGGAAGAGTGGCACGTTACTGTAAGTAAAAACGAGGTACGAGTGAGTGAAGGATCTGAATCCTGCCTGTGAGCATCAAGCAGAGGGTAAATTCAGAACTAGGGTGCAAGGAATATTAAAAAAAACAATAGCAGAAAAATAAAAAATAAAGAAGTCTGCCAGACAATCACCATCAATTCTAATAATCAATTAATCATCACTTTTTTTTAAACAACTTTGAAGTGTGGTGATCAGCTGTTTTTCTTTTCTGTCAAATACATCATTTTAAATTGAATATCTTTGGGTTTTGGATTGTTGTTGAGACAAAACAAGAAATTCAAAGATGTCAACTTGGGCTCAGAGAAATTGTGGCGGCTATTTTATTTATTTTTTTCCATTTTTTGACATTTTATAGTCTCTGCAGACTAAACAACAACTAAAATAATCATTTTATTGCAGCTGTAACTCTAATGTTGGATTTCAAAATTCATTCCTGACCTGGAAAACGGCAGTTGACAAAATAATCTCACCATACAGTTTATTTAGTGACTTTTCTGGGGCTTTCGATTGTATCATATGAGCTTCATCAGCCCAGATGTTTCATATTTCTTAGCGCTTAAACCCGTGTCAGTACTTTTTTTTCCCCCCATCTACAAATCTATGACAACTGAGCAAACTATCTGCTGATGAAGACCATGTGATATAACTGAAAGCTCAAGAGTAGCTGTTAAATGAACCTTGCAGTGAGATTATTTTGTCGACATATATTCTAACGTATAAATACACCACTAAGTGTAAAAACACACATTCCTCACTCTCGATTTTGTGTGTGTTCTCGGTACAATACGTGATTTATGAGCAGCTACTTACTAATAGGTCCCTCACAAAATAAAAGGTGGGCCCACATTCTCACACACAAGAATTTAGCAGCATGTGGCATCTGTCTGTGTAAACCGAATACAGGACTAATCCCACAGTTTTAGTGTTTTGCTCCATTTTTCTCCCTAATGTACCCATTTCTACTTATCAGGTCAAAACAATCTTCCTCAGATGATCTGGTTTCCCTCCGTTTCTGTCAAACTGTACATCAGCCTAACAACTCCTAGGAAGTGACTGCAAACACGAAATAAACTGTTTAGGCCTCTGAGCGCATAGAGATAGTAGAGGGGATCATCACTCGTCAAGAGCGATGGCCCTCCCTCGCTCTGGTCACCATCAGTGTTTATTTAAAAGGTCTGCCTGTCAATGCTGTGAATTACAAGACAACAGTTAGAGATTGATATCTAATGGATAAATGAGGCTTTTACCGTAAATAATTGGTTTGTTATAACAGTGACCTATTACATAAATGGGAACACAACCAAATGAGAAGAAAATATGGATGCTCCTCTCCAAAAGTTGGTGTTTGTGAGGATGTCAGCTTAGCTGCCTCATGGAAAGAATCCTCTCACTCAGAACAGATTATCCTGAATCCAGACAGACTTGGACAGGTTTTCTTTTATGTCACTGAAAACTTGAAAACTGAATCGGTAAAGAGGTTGGATGTAATCTGCCTGGAGCAAATTTTAAACAAAAACTAATGACCTTTCCTTGAAGAGAGCGTGCACCAACTGCCAGTGATTGAAATTAAATAAGTAAAAAAATAATGAATTAACGCTATTGTCATTGGGCTAAGACTTCATGTGAGGCTATGTAACTTTTGAAAGAAAAATAAGACATTCCACCTCTTAAAAATGGAAAGTTGAATTCATAAGCAGTAAAACACCTCCCTATCCAGTTCAACACACTCAGTGGTTTTGCTGCTTCAGCCTAACTTGGCCTGGTCTAACCAGCAGCTGATGCTGGCTAATCTAAGATAATGTTAGCAAACCTTGGCTAGTTTCTGCTTTGTAACCGACATTACAGAATGAGTTTACTGATTGTATTACGCTGTTATTCTGTAACTGTTGCTTAGGCTCGCTTACATGCAGATCGCAAACAGTGCCACAAATAGTCACTCAAATTGCAGATAAACGTGTGAGTCCTACAGTCATCTGGCATGCCTATGTGTGAGTCACAAGTATGGAGTTTCTTTTGTTTAGTTAAATGTGTTAAAATTATCCTGAGAGGGAATGATCTCATGTTGCAAGTTGCAGCTTGCATGTTGCAAATCTGGTTAAAAGGGGCCATATTTCATGACTGAAACTGAGAGTAGAAGTTGCCACTGTGGTCAAAAGTGATCATTACAGGATAATGCTAATGCTAAAACATGATGTAAGGGTAGCAAAAGTGGAAAAAGTTTGCTAACAATAGCTAACATTGATGAATTCAGCTTTTCATTTGTAAGAACGATGTGTTATTTATTCTTTAAAAAGTTACAAAAGTCTTGTATTAAAGGTGGAAAACAATACACCAAAGCTAAAATGTTACTGGCAACATACCTTCCATTTTTAGGCACTTTTTATTGATATTCTCATTGATAACTGGCCAAATGTGAACAAAGTACGACTTTTTTTTTTTTTCTTTTTTCACCAGCAGACATTGCCAAGGCGAAACAATAAATTAATAGGTCTATGTTGGCTACCCAGCCTGAAAATCTACACTGCACTGTGAGATCCTCAGTGGGCCTTTTAAAACCCTGCTGCGATAACAGAGACACCTACTCACTGTTCTACCAAGCCGGCTGCTGGGGACCAATTGTAACAGTTTACCCAGCGAGCAACAGCCAGTAGAATAAGCTTGACTTAACACAGTTAATTGCCGACAGCCTCATTTTAAACTAAACAGCAGTTGGTGTAGCAGGGAGAACGAGAGCTGAGGCTGGAATGTGTGAACTGTGTGTGTGTGTGTGTCTATGTGTCTGTGTGTGGTAGTAATGGTGGGCCGTGTGTTGTCAGAGACTCAGGGCTCTGAGGGGTCATATCCCATTAAACGAAAGTTACAGGGTTGAGCCTAATCAACCCCTGGGGAGAACCTATCACTTCCAACATTACCTCACACTATGCCTTTAAGACCCTGTTAAGAGGGTTCGTCTCAGTTTCCCCTCAATGACAACCATGAACCAGTTCAGACTGTATACTCCGACTCCTAATGAAATGATTTACAACTGTCTGAGCAAAATGTTCACTATGCACTACACAGTTAATAAAAACATCCCAGAACTATTCTGCAGCTCTGACATTCAATAGGGTTTTGTGCTCTAACTGCTTCACCACATTCAATTACATAAGAACGCCGTCATCATTTCTGAGGCAGAAGAAGTGCTCACACGTCTTGAAGCATCCTGGTTACGTGCAGCAACCTTTTAGATCAATGCAGCAGCACAGAGTTGCCGAATGTTGGACTCATAGTGTGTGCAGATATGTTACCAAAAATGTCTTCTCTGTCCATACATTGACCGAGACATTGGTATATTTTTATTTATGAAGCCATTCTGGGCAAACTTCTGTCATATCTTTGTTAACTTATTTCACCGAGTTCATCTTGCAGTTATGATCTTGGATCACATCTGCTGTCTGACCCAGATGTTCAGACAGAGATCAGGAAAGAAGACTTTACATGTTTTCTGCTTCTATTTCACTTGTCTGCAAAAGGAGTTTTATATATCTTGATGAATTCAAGACTATTTATTTTATGGTAAATGGCTCCTCTTTTTTAAATTGTTATCAGTTGTCAGTATTTTTGTATTTATTGCCTGGTTTTGCACTATTTTGTCTGCAACTTGACCGGGTCTCCAACCTCAATGGGACTTGAACTTTGGTTTAATAAAGTTTAAATAAAAATGAAAAAATAAGTGGCAGGTTGGGGTTGGAAAAAAAGCTGTTTTGCATTAACATTTTTAAAATTCAAATTTAAGTGGAATTAAGTACAATTTATGAAGTATAAATCAAAACATTGCTCTACAGCACCACAAGTGGTCACAAACTCCAAGGTCCAAGTCACCCACATTACAACAATATTACAGGTCAGTTTACTGTGTGTTTTCTGTGTGATTAGTGTGTTGTTATACTATATATATCAATGCCATATTATCCTAGCAGCAAGCTCAATTTCTAAAAAAAAATATAAGTAAATAATACAAGTTAGTATATGATTTCTAATAAATTAAAGTACACTTAAAAATCAATGTTAATTTTGAAAATGCAATAATAGAGGAGTCTGGAATAGCAACAGAATAATTTCCTCTTCGAGCGTGGTAAAGAGTACAGGAGGTTAATTGCAAGTGACATTTTATTTACCCCTAAATTTTCTAGTACAAGATGCGGGGAAACTTTTACAACTTCAAAAAGTCTGTGAAAGTATAATGAATCATTCAGTGTGCTGCTTGATTGAATTAGACATTGATTTAACTTTCACAGCATTAGTGGCTAATAAAGCAAAATGACTAGAATGACTAGTGGTATTTATGTGAAACGTTTAAATGATTGGGTCCAACTGGTTTACATGACTTGGAGAGAGCTCATAAAAACTGTGTTTTGAAATGTGAAAGGCGTGATAACTCTACCTGTATTCTAAATATGGTCAGCATAATGTAAAAGCAAATAATAACTTATTTCCCCTAATAAGGTAGTTCCCAGTTTATCTTTGTTCAATAAAAAAATACAAAAAGTGTCACAGAAGTTGTGCTTTCTTTACTCCTAAATAAGTACACTATGCCGTCATTCAGAAGTCAAGTAAACGGTACACTTGCACATTTTATTAGTCCTTAACAGTGTAGGTATTGTTTATAGTAGGCACTGTTTATTTTCTCAGGACTGGAACATCTAAATTTAATGTAAAAGCGTCTGAAAATATTTTTTAATATTACTTCTGGCCTTAAATCCCCTTAAAATTGAGGAGAATGCAATTCCAAGATCAATGTAGTCAGTTCTATACTGCTGTTAATGACTTCGGTCATTGTATAATTGCTGGTAGTATGGTGAAATAATCATCAACATATTAAAACTTGAAGCTAAGTTAATAATGTTATCATGACTTTTTCAAGTGAGTACAGACAGATGAAGTGCTGTTAGTAGGCTGGTGTTGTCGAGGTGAGCGGGGCCTGTGCAGGAGTCCTCGGGGGAATCCTGACAGAGACAGAGCGCTCTTTGTGCTGCGGCACCCCTGCCCCGGTGGCCTGAAACGGGCCGGGGCCGTTAGGGGACTCGCTTTCCACTAGGTCAGAAGTGTTCTGTCGACAGCTCATTGATCACAGCTCATCTTGTCATTTGATCGTTCTTCGTGAAAAGATGTGCAGACACACACACACACGTGCAAACACACACAAGCATTCACACTTTAAAACATAATCAGATACTCCACAGCGGCTAGTAAAACAATGTGGTCTTCCTCCCCGGTCAGGGAATGTAAAACAGAGTGTCCAGCAGTAGCTGTAGAGGCAGGCAGAGAGCTGGAGTGCTGGGCTGTCACTGCTACAGTAAAACATGGGGCCAAGGGCCTTGCAGGCTGGGTTAACGGGCTCCCAGGACTTATGAAAAGTGAACAAAAGGCCCAGTTCTGAGCCGACCGCACAAGACGCTGCCCGAGGTTTCACTGGCCATGTCGTCCAAGCTCTCCTGTCGCTGTTAAACTAAGTGGACTTTTATGGGCAAGCAGTAATACATGCCTCTGTGAGCCGGCAGCATAACTATGAGCTGTAATAATTATACGGAGCACAGGGGAGCCTTCGTAATTGTATGTATCGCATCATGAATCTATTCATAATTAAGTCCACAGGCATATATTATGAATGTATGTGAAATATCATCTTTGCTCGTAGCAACGATGCGTTGGACTGACCTACATATTCAACTTAAAGCCGCAGCAGTGAACTGTAACATGGAAAAGTGAGTTCTGCTCATGACTGCCTGAGCAAACACCGTCCAAGTTAAAACCTGAAGCGGGAACAGGGCGCAAAGTCAGTGATGTAATATTTCACACCTCAAAAAAGTAGATTTAGCAAAAAAAAGAGGGAAAAACTGTGTTGATTTTTCACATACATTTATAATATATGCCTGTGGATCCAGATCAATCGGTTATTTACCCAGCCCTGTGTCAGCAAGGCCCCTTCCAGGAATTCCTCCATATCAATGTTGTGGAGAAGTGAAGAAATAAAGTACAGCCTGAGCATGATGAGGGTTCCAGGCTGCACTCAGGTCAGGTGGCTAAGCTGCGCTGTGCAACTCAAATGGCCCATGACTTACCACACAAGAAGGTATTCGAAGACTGATCATCTACTGCATGTGCAACAATATTTGCTTTATGGATGGCTAAAATGAATGAGGACTTTCCATGTTTCGACAGGCATGAGAGTCAAGAGAGATGAGTGCAGGGACCAGAGCTGGGTCAAAGAGTTGTTACAATTAAATCTAAGCATTTAGTACATTTTGCATAGAATACCGGATTGGCACTCGTAGCAAACCCTGGTAAGTATTTCTTCATTGCTGCTAGACAGTATTGACGGCAGTAATTTTACACTGACTTATCGGCAGCAGTGTTATACAACTGTAATTCTTCATTCATCCCTCCGTATCCCTGTTGTAACCTGAATCTCTATTTCCCATCCCGTCTCACAGAAAGACAGCCGACTACAGTCAGTGCAGTTACTGAGACAATTTGATAAACACGTCTATCCTGGCCCTTTGCCTTTAATAAAATATAAAAGAGAAACAGGAAACACTGGATTTGCTGTAAACTGTAAACATTCCAGATCTTTATCCAACCATACACCGTGCATTACTAGGTCTATATACTGTATATATAATGTTTTACAGTGTCGAACCTGTGGTCGCACTACCCACAGTGCAACACAGACACTGCTGACGTGTTCATCCCTTCTATCTGGGGAGGGGTGAGGGTGCCGGGGTAAGAGTACTGGGCTTTTGTCCCACCTAATGTCTATTGTGGCTAAACCTTTCCCTTGGGGGCAATTAGGACCTTTTAGTTTGTTGTAAGAGGACCTAAGTACGAGTGGGTTGAGCCAGGAAAAACATTTTTGAGCTAAACCAAAAACAGAAGCGCATTGAGCTCCTCTGCGCTCCTGGACTTCTGAGCATCTCTCTATTAAGAAATGTGCAGGCCTACACTGAACAGACAGGAACTGTGGCAGCTTTACAGGGGCAGGGAGGTGACGGGGGTGAGAGAGGTGGGGAGGGGGGAGAGGCTTCAACTTCACCAGAGGCCTTGCCAAGGGGGCAAACAACTCAAGACTAACAATGTTGGTGGCAAGGACATGCTTCACAAGAAGATCCATGTTTCGCTTTGACTTTCACATGGCTGGATGGAAAACTGGGGAGAGAGAAGTGCGACGGGTAACGGTATGCGGTGAGATCTGCCGTAGCGTGCAGAAGGCAAACACACGTATGTTGTTTAACACAACAGGGACACAGAGCCAATGAAAAGACATTACTGTAAGTAAAGGCAGCTACAGCAGAAGTGTTAGTCTACACATGTGAGAGATAAGCCTTAAGAGTCAGTCTAAGTATGTGATTGAAAGAGTTAGTGTTTGCACAGGAATGAAAATGAATGTGCAAGTGTGTTTGAGAGATGGCGCAAGATAGGGACTTAGAGAATAAAGCGAGGGTAAAAGGAAACAGAGCAGAAGAGAAAAGCAGGTAAGACATAATTGAGTGTACAAATTCTCTTCATGCGGGATCTTATCTCCCTGTAGAACGGGACGTTTCCCATGGCAGGCCTGAGTGGATCAGCAGTGAACAGTGTTAGAACCTCTGAGCAAAAAGCCATGAGTGATGAGGAGGGGTTAAGAGAACTGAACCCATTTAAGTCACCCAAATAAGGGCTGTACAAGCCCATGATGGATGCTCCTGGAGTTCCTGAGGGAGAGAGCGCTAGCAATGGGAAGGGTGATGTGTGGGGAGCGAGCAGGGGTCCTGCGATCCCCGCTCAATAAAAACAAATTGGTTTGATAAACGACACAAGCTTAATGTCTACAGAGAAATATGTGCACTAATTTCAAGTATTAACTTTAAACAGTAACGTAAGTCATTTTAAAATAGAGATGGTCCCGTTCAAGGACGATGTAATTAGAACTGCTAACAGTATGCCATATTTCTTATATCAGTGACTTCAGACAATCTCTGACCTAAAAGGCAAACAGTCTTGAATAGGCCAGATGCAGCTGTTGTTAAGCAAAGAGCAACAGAATTTATCGTTTACTCTTTCAAAACACACTGCACTTATTAGTCTACTAAAAATGAAACACTCGAGTGGTGGAGGAGATGTCTGTGCAACAAGCCAACATTTCTCTTGAGAAGTTCCTGTGTACCATACAGTGTTACACTGGGCTGCACTGTAATAAACAGTTATAGTATGTTTAGACAGACCAAGAGCTTAGCATTCTTCCATTACCCATGTGTTCCCAGAAACTCCACAAGTGTGTTGCTTTACCTAAGTGCATGTTTCTATGCACTTAGGTAAAGTGAGTGTCTGTGTGTGCGTGCACACACTTGCATAAATAATTGTGTGCACATATGTGTGTCCTCAATAAAATATTTCATTGGCTTCCTCTCCGAATTGTTACAAGTGGTGCCATTATTTAACACAAGGCTCTGGGCAGCATGTAGAGGGCAAGGGGGTGCAGCATACTGGTGCTTAACAAGCACACTTAACCCCAGCCGGCCATGCTAAGCCGAAGAAAGGAAAGGTTGTTCCCTCGCAGTGACATGGCACAGGAGGGCAGTCAGGCCAGGGTAAGGAGAGGAGGAGACAGTATCATTAATGAACCAGTCTGGTCCATGGGCTCAATTACCGTACGCCGGGTAAAGAAGACTGTTCAAATTAAACTAGGAGGCAGGCGCAGGGCATTTCAGGAAATTTAAGCTCAATGTATACTGCAGCACATGTTCTGTTAGTAAGCCAAACAAGGTGACATTGGACTGTAGCCTCAATGTTGACTCTATCTGAAAAGAACACAAAAAAAATGTAAAACACTGTAACAGGTCTTTTAGTACATGGAGAAAAAAAACTTTCAGCTGCATAGTGGATGCATGTAAGTACTGCCGTGCTGTGACTTCTACAGCCACTGTTCACCTTAGTTTATCTGAGTATAAACACTAAAAATCTCTGAGTGGTGAAACACCAAAATATCCCCTAAGACAAGTCCTCACAGAGACATAAATCTGTAGCGTTTTTATAAGCTCCTTGTTATGTCTGTGCTTCTATTTCAGTCGTCACAAACATGTTGCCTCACTCAGTCCGACATCATGGGAACTAGTTCAAAGAAATCTTAACTCCGCTCCCAAAAGAATGCTGTGTATTTGTAAGCTCAGCTCATTGTTAATGTGAGTATTTAGGCTGGAAAAAGAAAATGCCACAATACTTAAAAAGGTTAAAAGATCTTCTGCAAAACTTACAGAGAGGGTGGAGAGAAAGAAACTAAAACAGAAATGTAGGTGTGGACATTTCCAACTAGAGGCTAGACTAACTCTCTTCAAGCTCTGAAAAAAAAAGGAGTCCATGGGAGGGTTCAGGGATTCATAAAGTCTCGCAAGGTAATTGATTGCTCCTAGCGGGGCAATCTGTGTGGGATTTTGTTTTCCTTTTTTCAGCCTGTAGGAACAGAAAAAACACACATGGGCCATTCTCGGCAATAGAGCCATTAGGGGGAGCATGACTGTGTGAGTGTGGGGGTGAGGAGCCTGACAGCGGGATGTACACTACTTAAACATTACAGTACACACACTCACCCACACACCCAAAACCTAGCCTAAATACAGAGGCGCCCACCGTTAAAGCCGGGGCATTAGGAGATGCAACGGATGCAAAGACAAGAGAATCTGCTCTAGACAGGCGAATTAAACCGTGACCTATGGTCCCTGTTGAGTAACATTAGCAAGAGCTTCCTGTGTGCAGGCACCACTCTGTTGACCGTTCATCATCGCCCGGGAAGGTGGACAGTCACCATTACACACACACACACTGACGCCTCGCTTTACAATAACACGACGGCAGCCATGACTCCACATCTGTCAAGAGGATGTTTAAAAAGAGTCATCATTATTACTCTTTATTTTGGAGGTGGGTGGATGGGTGCAGGCTGATAGGAGGAGAGCCGTCTGGTTAACGTCGAGTTCGTCTCCTCTCCTTAACCGATGACTCGGGACAGGAGCAGAGGCTCGGGCCTGGGGGGGGGGGGGGTTAGAGGTATACTGACTGAAAAGGGAGGGGGGCCACAGATAAGCGGTGCCCTAGGTCCATTGGCCCGGGGATCTTAAATCATCGTCACTCACTCCCCAGAGTTCACAAACATCAGCATTCCCATCGCTCCAAAACCTCACTCTCTTATCAACAGGTTTATCACACAGATCAGTTATCTGGTGCTCTAACAAACACGTCTGCTACCATCAAACACTCACTCCTCCACGCACAAACACAGTCACGTAAAATGAAAAATGTGTCCGGGTGAAATGAATAGATAGAGAAATAATCAGTCCAACACATGTAAGATAACCTCATTTCATTTGCAGCCATTTGGTAGAAATTAAAATAAATAATGTAATTTGTCAAAGCTTTCTATAATCACAAACTGCAGAACAGTTTTTGTTTTTTTTTTTAAAAGTACTGTAATACTCCTAACAGGCTTAATGTTCTCACGAGATGATGAGAACAAGCAACTTGTGTGTGTTTGTGTGTTGTTATATGTGTAATACTCACTTTTGTTTCCTATCAGGGAGACAACAGGCTGAATATCACATTCCTCATTGGCCTTCTTCACCATACTGAACCAATCCTCCAGATTCTCAAAGCTCTGGTAGTTGGTGATGTCGTACACCAGGAGAACGCCCTGCGTTGGAGAAAGACAGAGGAACAATGTTGACTCTGACGCTCGCTGAACCACCTTTCATTTACTCAGTGGGAGAGACTGGTTGTGAGTACACAGCTTAGTGTTTTTAGCTGATTTTTATTCATGTCAAGATATTGAGTAATATAGAGTGAGCAAGGGAACAGTAGGTGGCACTGCTCCTCTTCTTAGAGTAGGGGACAGACTCGCCTATTAAGGGACACACTCACACATACTCTAAGTTATGTTTAGTACTATTATGATTCACTGTTTGGATTCATGTGGGTCTGTTTTTAAAATGAAAATTGTACATCAAGAGTTCTCATTTTTATAAAACACTTGAAATTCAGTGAAAAATAGAAGTTAGGGCTAGTTATCTACTATCTGAGCTGATGAATGAGACATTTCGAGACTTCGAGATATTTTCCTCCTCCCTATGTAATCCTCAACACTGAATGCTCTACACAGTCATGCAACAACACCAGAGCCATGTTTAAGCAAATACTCCAGACAGAGATATTTACACAAACACAAATTAATCAAAAAGTAAACACAGATACAAGAGTTGATGGCATAATTCAACACAAATTATCACTCGACTATCTGTTATCGTTACTTCGAGCTTGTGTCATTTCTACAGGACTTGGAAATTAATGTGAGCCAAGGTAAACGTCTTTACTTTAAGCTGCATGATGCAACACGACTGAAGGGGTGTCTGCTCCTTTTTGTTCAGCAGACACGCACTGTCACAACACGCGGGGACGGTGACGACAGCTTACGCCTCCGACAATTACCCGCGCGTCTCTCCGAACAGCCATGATTGATTACAGGACGCATAGTGCTGAACAATAGGTGTGAAAGTTCCATACGACGCTGACGAGAAACTCCCTGAGCAACGTGCCGTAATGTGGCAGTGATGTACGACATCTCGCCGAAGAAGGAGAGTGACCGTAGAGGAAGTGCGGCAGATGTGGTTAATGTACACACAATAAGTGCTCAATTTAGAGCAGAGCACAGAAAATGCCAATAAATGTGTCACTTTCACTATTTTTAAAGCCTTGTAGATTCATGGGAAGGGGAAAAAAAATCATACTGATGTCAAATATGACTTAAGTGTACTTGGACATAGCTGGCGTATGGTGACAGTTTCCCTTCCTGCACCCAAATGCTAGGTCTTTTGTTATTGTGTGGTTCTCATATAAGACACAGTGTAGTCTTATAGCAGGCATCCTCGATGAAGAGACACTTTGGAGGTGACAGATAGCACTCATCCATAGCAACACAGCAACCTGAGGATGCTGATGTACAAACTAGTACGCACTGACACAAATTAAAGGGCACAGCTGTCATTATAATCAACATGCTGTTTAGTTTTCCATAGGAGAAGTGAGAGTAAATACATCATTTAGTAGCCTATTTTACTCCCTGGTCTCCTTCATTTTGAGAAGAATAATATCAAATACTCCTTCAAATAGTTTCAGTTTGAATTACTTGTTGTTTTTGATTATTTTTATTGCTCACAATCTTACTTACGATATGCAGTAATAATAACATTTGTTTAATCTGGCATGAAACAGCAAAATAAAACAACTCTTTAAAAAGTAGAGATTTGACACAGAGTATTAAAGCTCTACTGACCTGCTAGTTTATTATGATATGGCTGCAGAGGGAGGGAGTGGCAGGTTCTGAATGAAGCTGCCGAGGCTGTAATAATAAGCCTGACCAGAGTCACCGATACAGCTCTACATGGGGAATTGGAAACTAATTCTTCCTGTGCTTCCTATGACTTTTTCACCGTTGTCGCAAGCCGTTGATTTGTGCATTTTACTAATTTCCTATCCTTCCTGTGACTGAGTTCATGACAGTTTGTCTTTTAGCTTCCTTTGGAGGAATAAAAGACTCAAGTGCAGTTAAGTACAAGAAGTACAAGGCGCTGCAGAAACCAAAGATAAACTGTGTTTGTTATGTGAAAAAAATAAAAAAGTAGCGACATGATGAGTATGTGTGTGTGTGTCAACTTACATGAGCTCCGTATACATATTTATCCAGCATTTTCCCTCCTAACGTTTGTCCTCCAATATCCCACACCTGCAGGGTCACGTTCAAATTGCCTAAAGGGGAAAAAGGAGAAAGAAGAATAACCTGTGATGTAAAATAACGATTGATATTTGAATGACAAAAAACATAAAAATCAGCTTGCACTAATGTTTCAGAGTCCATACTTTTTTCTAAAAAATACTTTTGTCTGCTAATAAATTAAATTGAAAAAAATTGACAAAATGAGCAAAAATGTTATAATGCTGTAATTTTTGGGTTTCCACTCTGGATGTTTTTGCCCTTTTTAATCATTGTTTGTTTTAACAAAACTTATAATCCTGGGGAAATAACAAGTCAGCTGTAACTGGAGCCTGCATTTTGGGTGAGCGATCTCTATAATAAAAGTCAACGTTGTTGATGTACATAATGGAAACAATAAATCAGGGATTAATCTTTCAAGCTAAGCACTCTTGCCTGGCAGGTCACCCACACCTCACATCCAAGAATATCCAGCTCAGAGATTAAGGGGGATGAATAGGTACGCTTACCCTCTAATTTAAACATTCTCAATACCCTGGCAGTAAAAAAAAATGACTTCTTATTAGCCTGGGAAGAGCTGTTTGCATTGTGCCATATCCTGCCAAGTAAGGACAGTGAGGAGAATTATGTGCTGTTAAGGAAAATAGCAATAATTAAACACAAAATAAGAGGAAAAGAAGACTCTTGTCCTCATGCCTGTGGAAAGAGAAAGAGGGACTGAATGAGAGAGAGAGAGAGAGAAAGAAGGGCACAAAAACCAAATCCAAATAAATATTTTCTTCCTCTGGAAAATGAAAGGGGTGGTTGAAAAAAAAAAAAAAAAAAGTCAAAAAGAGAGGAGGAGGGAGGACCAGACAGCGAGGAGTTTATGTCGGTGTGATGAGGGCCCTGCGCTGGGCTGGAGCGGCGATGGGGAGCAGAGCGTACACTGTGGACACGGCTGGACGACTCAACCCCTTCATAAGTCCCCTTTTTAAAGCGAGGGAAGGAAACGCTGAAGTTCACAGTCACTACATCTAGACTATACAGTGTCAATGTAAAGCTACACTGAGGGGTGCAATGAATAACGGTTCTTTGGTGTTATAAAGAGCCATCCCCACCCATCCACCGTGCCCGGACACTAGCTTTATTTGTGTTTCAAAGATTCACGCTGACTCAACACCAGTGACGTTTCTCTGCTTTTACAAGAAGTAGAAACTCTGCCTGCGAGCCCGATAGACGAACATTAAAACTGATAACGAGGTCAGGCGATTAGCTGATTAAAGTTGATTAAGAAATCATCCTCTCAGCTTGATGTGAAGCCGACGCAGATGCAGAAGCTTCCGACAGTTCTGGTTTGAAGGAATTTATCAAGTTAATTCCATCTCTGGTCAATCCCCTTCGCTGCCTGTACCTCGCTGGTTTGGCCGAGACATCTGGAAGAGGTATTGTTATAAAAAGCACACACAGAGGAGGCTGTTGTGTGCCAGTCGGCCTCGCCTCACCTCTCCCTGCGTTGGAAAATGTACATTAAGTTTGACAAGCTGGGCCTTCATGGTGAAAGGGGGCCAACACTGGCTATAGGCTACTCTCCCCCCCGCTGCAAAAGACCCTTACAGCCCCACAGAGACCCGGAGAGCCACACAACCTCTCCAATACAAGGCAGGGTGGGGGTCCTAACGAAGTTTGGGACCACCCAGCTTGCAGAGCCACCCTCCTCTTCATCAGCTCATCAACACCCAATTCCCCAGAAAATGGGCCATTTAACAACTCTAGTGTTGAACCCATGTTGTTGCTGCTCCATTGATACAGATGTATGTACACTATATTTAAACAAAGGTTTACAGTTTAGCACTCAAATGCACAATAATTATTTCAGGAAAGAAACTTACTGGAAAGAGAAGTCACGCGATTAACAGCATTTGTTCGAGTTCGTATTAAGGAGTTGAGCCCAGCCTGTGCTTATGGTTGGCTCTTTTCATTCTGACTCCACCACAACATTTTTGGGGGTTTAGTTCTCCTAAGTCTCATAAGCTGAAACTGACACAGAATCAAAATAGAATCCTTCAGCCAAGTCACAAATCAGCATAACTTTTACTTTTAGCACTTAATTTGCCCTTGCTTAATGTTGTTTTATTAGTAATGAAAGAATAGAGGCACTTTGCAGATTTCTGGAGCTTAGGCCTTGGCAGAGTTTTAGAAATGCCATTTAAAATGCTGAAAATCCCCATTTCACATGCTAGGAAGTAAAAATGGAGTACTTTCATCTAAATATAGCATTAGTCAATAAACATTTATTTTACAGATCTAAGGGGGATACAGAGTATGGCTTTATTTCTGCGGGTTCAACATAAACAAATAAGAACATGAATGTTTTATGTGGTGCAGGACAAAGATCAGTTGAACGTGGGGATCATATGGGGATATGAATATAAAATGTAAATGTATTTACTCTGTACTGTGCCCACAGAATTATGAGCAAGGCTCGCCCGTTTGGACATAAGCTGTCCATTGGCCTTGTGGAGTCGAAAAAAAAGAGTGTGCTGTTTGCTCTGGAGAGAAGAGCTTTCAGAGTGAATAAGCCTGAGAAGTGGCAGACACTCTACAATGAGGAGCTACCAGAAAAGACACATTCAGCTCCCGAGTTAACCTGAAGAATAAACTTTAGCTCTGCCTGGAAATGTTATGGACAAGAAAATACGAATAGCACAAGAAAATATGAGAGATAGAAATATGACAGAAAGAGAAGGGAAGGTGGAACAAATGGCCTCTTTGTTACAGCTTCAGGTAATCTGGATCTTTTCAGCACTGATAGTGTAAGTACACACAAACATACAAAATCTTAAGGTTGATTAAAAACAACAACTGACAGTTAAGTCAGTCTGTCTATCTGCAACCTTAAAATACACAACCAAAGTATTTTTACTGCATTAACAAGTCTGCAGTCTGCTGCTACGTGTTTTTGCAACACGCGTGTCCGTGCTGAGTCTCTGAACAAGTGAGCACTCCCAAAAGATTATGAAGGTGTCTCACCTGGAAGGCTTATTCTCTTCAGAAAGAAATCCAGGCCGATGGTTTGTTTGTACTGCTTCCCAAAGGCCTCCTGCGCAAACCTGGTGGCGAGTGATGTCTGAAACAGAGAGACAAAAGGGGAGAGACACAGTGAATGAGAGCCAGGACAGCTCTCCAGCAATCAGCGGGACCGAAGAATTGAAGGCGTTAAGTATTTTAAAAAGAAAATGCTCCTCGGTATAAAGGAGAAGCTTTGATTCTGTGCGCAGCGCCGGCCTAATAAACAATATTCACACATATATGGCCCATGGGTTGATGGCTCAAGGCAAAATGCTAGATGCTGCAAAACTCCTTCCAGGGAAAATATACAGAATATTAATGCACTTCCTGAAAAAGTAATATTTCAGTGGTAAGCAGAACTTGGAAAACTTTGATTTCATTCATACTGAGCAAATGCCAAGCTAAGCTTTTTACAATATTTCATTTTCTAATATTTATCTTCAAAGCAGTTACAAAAATACAACGGTATAATTTAACATATCACAACACAATCCCCCCCTCCCCCCAGCCATAATTCTTAGGTGATGTAACCGTGAAGTGTGAGCTGAAGGACATTAATTTCATCATTACAAATCCATTTTAAGCACCTTCAAAAAAACGTCATGATTGACTGGAAGGTACGCTGATGTAATTGTCTGCCTCCTCTGCCTCCTCTGCCGTCTTACTGCTCAGGCCACGGCTGTGACAGTGAAAATCAACGAGGATTGCAAAAACAGGTGTCGGAGTATGTGTCATGTCTCCAGACTGCAGACCTAATAATTGCCACAAATTATAAAACCTCCATCACTGTCACTGTTGTGTTTGAGCAGAGGAAAAAAAATAGCATGTTAGGGGCTCTCCTGAAATCCATGGGAATTCATAGCTCAGGCTTGACATGCCAAGTTTAATTCATTTTGATGGATGAGGATAGGGGAAAAAAATGAAGTGCTGAATGTCTATTAGCTATCTTTAGAGCAGTGTGCTTACATAAACACAACAGAGAAGTGAAGCAATGGGATTCCCTGAGTGTTCATGTGGCAGCAAATGCATTTTAATGCGGTTCTTGACAATCAGTAAGAGTTAGAGGATTTCAAACTAAATTCTTTCTTTCAATCCACTAAGCTTTCACTTGAGCCGGTGCCCTTATCTACCTCCATTCATGAGGATTTAGGTTTAACCAAATCATGTTTCAAATGAGTTACTCCAGAGAAGACACAATGGAATATAATTACAATAATCTTTATCTAATTTAATCAAAAAATATTCAAGTAAACATGCATCCATTTGGCTTTCCTAAAGCACTGATTTGTCACTGTGGATGCCAAATTTTATATCAAACCTTTAAGTTTATCCTAGATTGGATTTTTAAACTTTCAATTAAACATACTGAAGGTTTTATCCTGTCTTTTGCTCATGGCTTTCTTGGTTAACATGTCCTTGGAGGTGCAGAATAATGTTTTATCAAACCACCTAATTCTTTTCAAAGTTCACTAACCTACAGACTTTTTAAATCTCAGCCTGCGGAGCATGTCACAGACGCAAGAGTGACTGAAAAATTACTAGAGGTGACTGACGCAACAAGGAGAAAATCGGCCATTTAAGTAGCCCAAACAATCACTGACAACACAGGAATAACAAGCTCGGACAGCAAAAATTTATTCCACATGCTCGCGTTGGCCTAGTCGGCCATTTGTCTTGGCATTCCAGTAGCTTGGCTCTCCTCCCTCAACGTAGTCCTTTTTTTCCACCATACAATTGGAACTAACCAGCGAATGTAAAAGCTGGCGTAATCCTGACACTCCAACAGAGAACAGCACAGGGTCACCAATGATACCAATGCCGGGAAATGGGGGAAGTTCTACTGAAACAAGAAACTGGGAGAGAGAGAAAAAAAATATGGCAAGCTGTCTACGTTCATGTGATGCAACTCATATGAGCGATGCAGTGCATTTTTGCAGCATGGCATCAAGAGTGGGTTTATTCTTCTTCAACAATAAAGTCTGATTAAAACGTAGCTATTCTGTAGTGTAAAAACAAACAATTTGGCTGTAAGGAACACTGCTGATTCAGTAAAACCTGTATCTAAAGCTCTCTTTACTCTATGGGAAAGAGAACAGTAAATATTCAGAAAAACTGAGTGACTTAAAACTCAGGTTGAAAAATGGACTTGTGTGTAAGTTAGGCCCAGCGCCTTAAGAGCCTGGCTAAATGTGAGACTCCATATTTTAAAAACATCTTGCTCAGGTGGACAAGCCTCCCCACATCTCCCTGTATTTCTGAATGGACAACCAACCACAAGCAAAAATACCACCGAAAATGCCGTCCAAGAAAAACTGATCCGATTGCAATTTGCTGAGCAAATTGACATTAATAAGGGGGGAAACGGCATTCAAGATGTCAGTCAGTGGTGCCTACTCAAAATGGGGGGCAGGGCTCCTGTTTTCTGCCCAAAACAGACAAGCAGGTAAGTCATTCAGACAGTGACGAGCTGACACCTGGCAGCGGTGTGAGGAGGGTTATTAATGTAGCGTATCTACTGGGAACTGACTGAGTTGTGTGTGTTCTGTGCGCCCCCCCCCCCCCTTTCCCAAAAGAAAATGTCGACTTTCCAGAATGAGAACATTCATTTTTCTCATCGGGTCTCACCATTACTGCTACATTCATTTTCTTTCTCCCCAAGGGAAGGAGAGATTAGTTAGGAAAGGGGATGTGTAGCTGAAAAGCACTTGACGTCCCAGCCTTACATTCACACTCATTCATTCGGAGGACTCGAGATGCAGTGAAGAAGAAACATAGCTGAATTGTCATGACAACCTCCTTGGTTTGCTGCTAATGATTGTTTGGTGTGACTAGGAAAAAATTCCAGTGTTGTGGATTTAAGTTAGGCCTTTTTAATCTACATCCTTTAAATAATTTTAGTGAATATACTGAATGCTTCAGTCCAGTGGTTTTGAAAGGGCGGAGGCAGTAACAGCAGTTCTTGACAGCACCCTAAGGCGTTGTGTAGATTCAGTAAAGGGAGAGACAATGCACTGTGAAATTGTAGATTTGTTCTGACAATCATAAAAGAAAGTCTTCATGTATGAGTCTCTTCTCACTGTTATTGCAATCTATCAAGTGAGACAACAGCTACATTTCTCATGAGGGCTATCCAGATAGAATTTTTTTTTTTTTTTCTCAAATGGGGCCTCATTCTGGAGCTAAATGCAGAAGGGGGTCCTTGGCCAGGACAAGAGAGTTACACCAACCAAAAGCAATCACTGCAAGAGCCAGGCTGAGCATACTGTAGCTTTCCTCTATCATCTGTCATATGCTGTATAACACTGAGCAGTAGCAGCAGTCCACAACAGTAAGACAAACGTAGGGACTCTAAAGATCCATCATCTATGTTGATGTACTACCTATTCAAATTAAATAAAAGAATAACATTTAAGCTATTTTAAAAAAGGAAATTTTAAGTTTTGCTTAGTGTGTTTAATTTAGGCTTAAAGATCTCTTAGATCTTAATAATTAGGCCATACAACAGTGATCACTTTAGTTTGCTGATTACCAAATGAATGGCGGTACAGAAAGAGACACGACTAAGGCAAAAAACCCAACACTATACCTAACTGTTGTAATAGGTTTGTTTAGGTAACGCTGTGAGGTTACATAGGCCTACCTAGAATTTAAACAGGGCCCTTTTGATGAATAAACAAAATTAAATCCGCAGATAAAAGCATGATGAATCATGTCTTCACAGTATAAGACTATGGCCGCATTCAGACCAAATCTGGCAATGTGACCACGCAGGGTTCTGCGGAGGTGTGGGCGTGTCACTATGGGCTCAACACCGCAGGCACAAATGCAATTTGGATTAAGGGCTGGGTAAACTTAATAGGTTTAGAACAACGGATTTGTGCCAGATTTAAATCCATTATGTTATCTTTGAGACAGAATCAAAACTACAGATGTCCGCTGACTCTGTAAAACTGGCCACTTGATTTACAAGCGAGACTCGAAACTGAGGTTGCAACTGTTTCCAACAGTTCACACTGAATTACTGTAGAACAAAAATGTGTAAATTTTTATTCGACTAAGAGCAGCTATCTGGCACGGCATGATTTGTTTGCCTACTAATCCTGACATTTAGCTTTGCTTTACTATGAAGTCACTACAATGTGTGATTAATACTGAGTTACTTAAGGTGCTGTGTTCAGCCCACGATGCAATTTTAAAAATGTTATTCCTCCGTGTCCATTATCTACCATTATGTTTAGGTTCTTCAGTATTTCTAATTCTCTGCCCAATCACTCATTCAACCAGCTGAAGCTCTGGCTGACATAAATTCCTTTCCCCTCACTATTACTCAGTGTGAATGGACCTCCTTGGGAAAAACTATACTATGTAATTTATAAATGTACATCTTATCAGTTTTGAGAGACTTACCAGCAGCTCAAGCTTGTGGTCTGGCATAATGTCAGACATCTGTTTGAGAACAATGTTGTTAGTAGTAACATTAGTTTCCAAAGATATGTTAATATGACAGCCAACTAATTTTGTAACAATCACCAATTTTTATGGAGGAAAATTACAGTCAATAACAAGTCGAGCAGTGAGGCAATAAAATGCAAAGTTTGCTGCCAAAATTTAGCTGATTTTACTGGCTTTCCACACATCCTCTCAGTGAAAACAGAGCTGCATCTGTAATATTATCAACCTCTGTCCATCATTTGGACTATTTTTCCTCACAAATTTATTGTTTCAGTGTCTCCTCCTCTGTGTAGGTTAGAAAGCCAACTGATGATTTACTGAGCAATCTGATCCCAGTAAAACAAAAATGTCTTGTTCAAAATGGTGATTAAATTACTAAATTACAGCACGGCCAGCAGCACTGTACCTTGTAAAATACCCACAACAACAGCAAAAATCTCCTGATTATAAGACAGGCAAATTCTTTACACCCAACTGTAAACTGCAAATGAAAAACAATTATCTGACAACTAAACTATCGGCCTTACTACAAGTGATAACTGTAGCTGATAATTCTGATGACAGTAAGTCTCTATCGCCACCAATTATTTGCAATATTAACATTACAGTCAATATCTCCCTGCTTGTCCCTGCTGCCATTAACAGCTGTCATACAATTGTAAATAAAGTTTCCAAAGTTACTCATCCACTGATGAGTAACTTTTTAAACAGGAATTCATCACCAAGGCAGATGTAGTGAAGTTCAGATGTTCCGTAAACAATATGGTGAGAGCGTATAAACAGGTTTACAGGATTATAATGCTAATCTGTTGATTTTGGGTGTGTGGGTGTCCTAAGAGGAAAATCTAACATTAAATTTGATTTATATTATTCTGAATCCTATGATTTGGACAGTATCCTAAGCTGGACATCTGAGCATGAATAAGACGTGTGACCTTTTTTTCATATTTTTGTCCACTGACAGTGAATTAGTGAATGGCTCCGAGAGCTAACAGATTTATTTTTGTTGTTGTTCACAGATTTTCCATTCAAATTAGTTCCATATTTAGGTTTGTATCCCTTAAAATGTTTGCAAACACAATACAAAGCAAAAACATTACACTGTGGCGTAGGAGGTAATAAATAACTTTGTGAGGTGTTTAACTGTCTCTGCTGTAAACACAAGGCAACTATGACGTTATCAGTTGTGGAAAGTGTATACGCGCATTTAGTCAAGTACTGTACTTAAGTACAATTTTGAGGTGCTTGTACTTTACTTGAGTATTTCCATTTGATACCACTTTAAACTTCCACTCCACAAGGGAAATATTGTATTTTCTATTCCACTACACTACCTTGTTAAAGATTAAACTAGTGGTTTCCAACCTTTTTGGCTTTTTACTTCTTACAAAAAGCAGTGTGTAGTTGGGGTCACATTTCAGCTCCACCAAGTAATGATTTTTCCCTCTAAACTTCTCACATGGTTTAATTTCAATAAATGTTCAAATGATCCAATATTTCACCAAAAATCAAAGATTAGAGAAAAAGTCCAAAAACTGAAAACAGATTTGTGTGTCAGAAGTTTGTCTTTTCTTCTTTCCTCTCGCATTAATCATCTAACAACCCCTCAGATTTATCTGGTGACCCTTTGGAGAGGCCTGACCCCTAGGTTGGGAAACACTGGACTAATCTAGATAACTGTATATAAAGTAGTTCAAACTAGCTCCACCTCCGGCAGCTACAACAGTAACATGCTGCTTAAACACTGATGCTTCAGTATTAATAATCTAATGATGTCATATATAATAATATATCAGTCAGAGGAACCAAACCACTACTTTAACTGCAATACTTAAACTCCATCAAACTGATAATACTTAAGTACTTAAGTAGGATGTGCAGGACTTTTACTTGTAATGGAGTATTTTTACATTGCTGTAGTAGTACTGTTACTTAAGCGAAGGGTCTGAGTACTTCTTCCACCACTGGATGTTATAACATTCAATCATGTTGCTATGATTGTTAGCAACTTAGCAACATTAGCGTCGGTCGCCATGGTGACTGGGAGACACCGCAGCGTCACGGTGAGCACCGTTAAGAGCAGGATACTGATTGAACCGTCGTGTAACACACAATGAGACTGTTACTGAGGAGATTTTAGACGTGAAAGCTACACTTTAGTAACGTTTATGTGTGAGTTATGTGTGTCTGTGTTGGTCTCACCTTCCCACACGCACCGTCTCCAATCACTACAATTTTCAGCTGTCGGTCTTGGCTGTCCTCCTCCGAGTCCGACATGATGCTAAAATGTGCCCCGACAAGTAGCTATCTGTGTGGGGGAGGAAAACGAAACACTAGCAGCTGGTGACTGGTTGATGAATGTAGCTGCCAGTGCTAATCACAGATGGATTAAACGACCGTTGAGTGGGCAAGCAGACGCCATTTTGACTCCACAACACACAGCCGCTGTGCTCGGCATGATCCACTCACACACTGCTGCCTCAGTGCACGCGGAGTTTCTGTTTAAACAATGATACATCGGACGTAAACAAAATGCAAAAAAAAAACCACAAGACACGATTTGTTGTGTAAATATTAATGTTGTCGCTCTGAAGCCCTTTTTTCTCACAAAGGAAAAGATCAGAACCGGAAACCCCGCCGCCTGCGGTATGGTTCCGTCCCGTGTGTGACGCGCTGCTGTTGCCATGGTAACACGGGTCAAAGTGTGAGTATAAAAACATGATAAACACACAAAAAATAGGCCTGACATTGTCTAAACAAAGCAACACTTTGCTTACTTTAGTGGTGGAAAGAAATTATTGTACATTTCATCATCTTTTGAGGTTTCCTATTTTACTTCTACTACCTTTGAGGGTAATATTTTACTTATTACTCCACTACATATTTGACAACTAGTCCTGTTACTAGTTATTTTTGCAAAGTTTACACACAAAACACATGATCATGTCATAAAATATGATGCACTGCTGTATATTAAACCTCCCAACTGTATATAAAGTAGTAAGGCTAAAAGCTCCTTGACCAATTTATTTCACCATTACTGTAAAACGCTGCTTATACATTAATAATAAGTTAAGTAACAGTAATAATCTATCATAATAGCCCAATAATATAAGATATGACATTCTTAAAGGTTTTATTCTGCATAATGACTAATTTTAGTTTTGATACTTTAAGCACATTTTGTGAATAATATCCTTTTAATGCAGGAGTTTTACTTGTAATGGAAAACATATGACCATTATATAAAACATGATGCATTGCTGTACATTAAACCTCCCAACTGTATATAAAGCAGAAGGCTAAAAGCTCCTTGACCAATTTATTTCACCATTACTGTAAAACGCTGCTTACACATTAAAATAATAAGTAACAGTAATAATAAGTCATAATAATCCAATAATATAAGATAGCCTATAACATTCTTAAAAGGTCTATTCTGGTAAATGACTAATTTTAGTTTTGATACTTTGAGCACATTTTGTTAATCATTTTAATGCAGGAGTTTTACTTGTAATGGAGTATTTTTACAGTATAATGTTATATTGCTACTTTTACTTATATAAATGATCAGTATACTTCTTCTACATGTGTTAAAAGATCATTATTATTTAAAATATGATCCTGTCATCTTGTCTCTTCATCTATTTCTCTCTTGCTTGCTCGCTCACACACACACACACACACACACACACACACAGACACACACACACACACACAGACACACACACACACACACACACACACACACACACACACACATACACACATACATACACACACACTCTTGCACAGGGTGCCCCTTTATTTGCACATATATAGTGTATTCAGTGCATTATCTCATAATCCCATTGATTTAGTATAGTTCAGGACTAATATTCTTTCATGAATGAACTAGTAGACATCAATCAATGTAATATTTAATATATATAATATGTTATTATTACACTGCATATTCAATGATTAACAAGTATATAAAATAAAATATTGCCTGTTAGCTGAAAACTACTGTGCTTGATATTGATATCCATATTGCTAATAAAACAGATTTATACTTCTGACAGCCAGCTGTGCTTTACTTGTCTTTAGGCAGTAATCTTATACGCTGTCTCTCATCTCATACATGTGCACGTACATGCTGGTACACACACACACACACACACACACACACACACACACACACACAGGCTCCACAGGTCAGTCAAATTATAAACGGACTATTATTAAGTGCTGATTATGAGGACTATATGACGATTTAGGTTCACCTGAATGAAATTACAGTTCTCAGCTGTCAAACAGTTTTAAATCTGACAGAGTTCAACAAACACTTGCAGCCACCTTTTAAGGGTTTTGCCTGAAAAAAAAAAAAATACAGGTTCTGCGGTGTTAATCGACTTTTCAAACATTAACATTAGTCTTGAAGCTTTCTGTTCACAGATAGATTGACGCATTCATTTTTCCACTACTCAACAGCTGAACAGTCTCCCAGTTTGCCACAGCTTAGAGGAATGTCTTAGCAGCTGTGTAATGTGATTGCTCTACATGCCACACTGATGTATTTACCAAATGAACTACGACCATTATTGGCAAATTGGAACTGCAGTCTTGAATAAATTGACCGAACAGATCGTTTAAATCCCATTCTTTTGTGACATTACTCTCTACTGTATTTATAAATTATTCCAAATTAGTTCAAGACTCAATGCTTAATATAAATAATCCAAATATATAAAAAAAATCATGTATTATTGTTAAACTAATGGCCTTGGTGTGTTGTCAATCAGGACTATTCCCCAGATTTTTAAATTATGTTTGTTTTTAAACGTTTGCAGTAAATTTGTGTGTGAAGATAAAACATCACACCAAGAAAAAAGGCTAAAAATCTGCACCACAATTACTCAGTGAAGTAAAAATAAAGACAGTAATTCATTGGAATACAAGGAAAAACCTCTGTGTCAAAGCCCTTGAACTGCAGCCTGTTACAGTCTTATTGAACATGAATCTGTCAAAAAAGGAGGATCAGGACATAAAAAGGATTTTCTCAGAGTAATTTTAGCATTAAGACCTGTAATCTGCAGCCTGTGATCAGACACAGAACATTTCCATCGTTTACTTTTTGTAAAGTATAGGCTACCACATTTCCTTTATATTTACTGTGATGTTGAGCTTTTTTAAAAAATCTTTTAATCATAGAAAAAAGAACTCAAGGTTTCACTTCAAAAGCCCCAAAGTCCACTACAACATACATGACAGGATTATGTTTGATGATGGTGTTTGTTAATAAACATTATTTGTCCTATTAGAGGAGAATATGGACTGTGGTGTTTTACAAGCCAGACTCGTCTTTCACACTTGCTTTTCTCTGCAGGGGAAGGATGCCGCTCTTCATGGGGGATGAGGAGGAATTTGCACCTGGAGCACTTTGAAGCAGGTGGCAGTCAATGTCAGGTCAGTTCACTATGACGGTGTGACTGGCAGCTTCCCAAACCGGACAGAAAGGTTTGGAGGAAAAATGAAGCTTAATTGATTTGTTTTTTTGTTGTTGTTTTTTTAAAAGGACGTTTAAGAGCAAAGACGAAGACGGCGAATCTTATTCGCAGCAGCAGTTTAAAAACGTCTATTAATTATATATTTTTGTTAGTTTCACTGATTTATTTTGCTGCTGTGATCAGTTAAGTTTGTGCCAGTTTATCCTTTATGCAGGGTGGAGTTTAGACTATTTAATCCATTTAGCAACAAGGAATTTGGAAGCTGTGGCACCAAAGTAATGAATTCACGATTACTGGAACATTTCTCCTCTCATGATTAAGTAAATCTAAGAAAACTCGACATAAAATGAATTTGGGTTTTATTACAGACGTCCATTTAAAAAAAAAAAAAAGTACAGTCCACAGTTAAAAGTGTTTGGTAAAAAGATCATTCTTTGAGAGAGATGCAGTTGATCTGTTTTACAGTGTTCATAACGTTACTCCTTGAAGCCCAACATAACGATACGTGAGTAAAACATATATCCTAATAAATACATAAATATCTGATCACACACAAATAAATCTTGGCGAGTTGTGGTGCAAAGTAAATTAATAGGGATAAAAATGTTTCAATGATTAAATACATGAAAACCGACCCGTGTTCATGGATTTAGTCTCGTTTTACATGTTAGAAAACACGCTGTTTATAATCCTAAAATCTCCTAGGCCTATAATATGTTATATTTGCTACACACACATTAAAACACCTGTGTGTGGTGTGAAATATCAGGGAGATCTAACATGGATTATTCTCGATTAAAGCTGCTGAAAATAAATTAAATTCACCTGTCATCAATTCTTTAAATATTGAATTTCTCAGATCAAGTGAAAGTCGTGCTCGCATTGACGAGGTCGTGTCGCCTGTTTTATTCTTTTAAATATGAATCTTGAAATTGGGAAAATTATCTCAATTTTTTTTTTAAAAAGACTTTTTGTTTTGTTTGTTTTTTAAAGTAATTTAAGAGATTGTCAGGCGAGTTAAAACCAACCTGCCAACCAAATCTTACACGTAAGGAAATTATGATTCAATAACACTGATTGTCATGTGAACATTTTTTTGCAGTTTAATTTGGAGAGAAACACATTTTATAATTTGGGGATAAACTGTCACTTGTTCTGCCACAAAATGAGCCGACAGTACTCGCTTCATAACCACCTGTAGGTGTAAACACATGATTATAAATTACCTTCATTTCAGTCAAATCGAGCCTAACATCGCCTGCAGTTTACTTCCAGCTCTGTATAACGTGTCAAATAATGTCTATTAAATGCCAATTTTCCATGATAGTTCTGTCACTTGATACAGATCAACACCTGGAGAGTCTCTCTGTAAATGAATATAATTACTGCTCTGAATAAAAGTCAAGAGCAAGCGGCTGAATTGTCCTTGACCCACAACACCATGAAGATCAATTTAGGCCAGAGCTCGTTTAAGAAAGAAAATGTACATGTGTTATAATTTACACGGGAATAAGAGGAAGAGGAGAAATCAAATAATAAATAAATCACATGGATTAAAATGGAGTGTGGCAACGAGGATGAGTCAGATTTCTGGTTGATTAAAATCAGATTTCTTTTTTTTTTATCTCCAAACAGCTTTCAAAATTCCCAAGGTGTACGTTTTCCTCCTGAGACAGAAAGTAGTTTTAAAGATTAAAAATAGGGGTGAGCGCCTTGATTCTTTGAGAAATAACATGGAAAAAAAAATAGGTTACTTGTGCGTAATTATCCATAAATGCTTGCGTAAAGGAGCTCCCGTGATTCATAAAATCCAAATGAATTTCTGTCTCATTTAGTTTCACAGCATAAACAGTCACAGCATATTAAGCTATACAATAAATATATTTCCCACGCATTAAAGTAAACTATATAAAATAATAATAATAACGGGGAGACGCTGGAATGGGGCTAATGTTCACTGATGGGGGTGTTTGCATTTCAATGATCGCAGGCTGAAAGGAAAAAAAAAATCCGCGACATGTCCCTCTATATCAGATATCTCCACATGCAGGTATGAAAGGAAGTTATGTGGGACGGTCCACTCCTCAGTATCCCTCTCAGTCCTTCAAGTTCCAGCGCAGCCAATGAGGAGCATCACTGCCTGCTGGAGAGGGCCTCGGGTGGCACATACCTGCATCAAGGAGATCAGATTTTAGGACAAATAGGCGCCGTTCGTGGGTAGGGGGATTGTTTTTTACCATATAGGGTTAAAAAAAAAAAAAAGATGGGGCGCTGATCAACCAAAAGCGTATTCACCTGGCTGTTTGGGCGTGTACGTGCGTAAAAGCGCAGTGGCATTGCGCAGTGCTAAAACGGAGACCTTTCCTGTTGTGCCACCATGAATGTTTATCTTTGGTGCTCTCATTGTTAATGTGTCCAATTATTATATTATGTTCTGTTGCTATTATTTTCCCCTCATCTCCATCAGTCTTATAACTAAAGTAAACAGCACAGAATACATTTTTATTCCTGGTTTACAGCATCCCACAGGCTGTGTGGGCGTCTGTGAGGGATGGAGGTGTTTTATAAGGCCAAAGAAGGATGGCTGATGCACTGCAGCTCCCTGCTGACCCCAACTTAACACTTTTACTGGGTACAGAATAATAGCTAATACAACTCCTGTAATAGTTCAGTTCCAGTGATAATAAGATACCAAAGACAACCTTAAAGAATGTTCCTGTGGGAAAACATTTACAATGTTTTGTATCCACCAACAACCCAGAATGAGGATCTTTTTTTTTTTTTTTTTTCACCCCTCCTTGACTTGAATTTAGGCGCAGTGACATGGGCCTCCTTAACCCTGAAATACTCCTCTCGTTGTGTTGACATGCAGCCCTAAAGGTAGCTGTCAGTTTGCCCTGTCCTGGAATCACAGAGCTATTCATCATTGTTTGACAGGTGTGTTTGGGAAGAAAACCATAGTGGCCCGGATGAAACCTACAAGGGCCTCAGAGTACAGCACTAACATCATGGTGAAGGTGAAGATGAGGATAGATTCATAAGGAAGTTTCATTAAAATAAACTTGTTGCAGACCTGCAGCAATGTGCACAATAAACACTTTTCTATTAAATGCATGTGTGGCTTTAGTAGAATATTGCGCCTGTTTTATTAGTTTGTAATGTCTTTGTGCTCTCGAAACACAAAGTCCCAAACCAATGATGAAATGATAGTTAAGTTATTTATAAACCAGGTCAACCTGTTATGTAGGCCAAGTTGTTCAAACTTTGAGAAGATTTTTAGTCCGAAAACAAGAGCGCAAATGAGAAAGTAGGATCTGTGGGACAACCATTCAGATTATAACTGTTTTAATACCTAATACTAATAGTTAAATTGTGTTTAAATGCTTTTACCTGACAGTAAGTCACTGATTCGTCAAATAAAAAGTCCATTTGTGTAACCGTGCTGCCTAAAACTGTTTTTGTTTTGTAGTGATTGTTAAAATTATTGGTAAATTCTACCCGATTTGTTATTGTTATTCATATAAAAATGTCTATATGACACTATTACACTTTGTAATAAAAGTCTCAAAATAAAATTGCATCCAAATGATAGTAATGCCTGATATGTTTTAATGTTTTTCGGTCTAAACAGTCATTTAACACAAAGAACACATGTACATTTCAATAGGAGTTGCTCTGTTTTGGCCACACGATCACTTTCAGGCCAACAACACAACAAACCGCCTGTTTTCAGTCTGACACTGTACATGCCCACACTATAATGTGTTTTACATTGAAATAATGTCATGTATATGCTCAAAAGTGCTGAAATATCTTACCTTTACAAACACAGCAAGAAAAAAAAAAACACAACCTGTAACAGAGACAGTTATTTGAAAAGTCAATGGAATATGCCTATTTCCAATCACTGCAGAGGTAGGAAGGCGCATGTAAAATAAAAACCAACATAAGGTGACATTTTCAGTCTGTTTAGGCCGCTGGTTCCCACAGTGGGGTCCTGGGGGCTTCAGAGGTCCTGAAGGGGCTCCCCAGCAAAGAGAGGAATACTTAAATGTCACTGCTGTGCCACTCCTCAGAGGTTACATACTGATTTTTTTTATAAGGAGGTCCGGTCTCTCCGCTCATCTACAGTTCAGAGAGTTTTACAACTTCTCTCCTCGGGACAGTTTTACTAAACGTGGGAAGAAGTCAGTTTAAGTATTTGAGGATGTTGGAAAAAACACATAAAAAGTTTGGGAACCTCTGGTCTGGCCTGGACAACACGATGAGGCAGAGACGCTGAGCAGATGATGAGTCCCTTCTTGTCTCCTCCTCTTGTCAAAAAAAAGTTACTTTGATTTCCTGGGAGCGAAATGACAAAACAAAAAAATGAATAAATACAGTCACCGAGTTCTCACTGATTCCCCGCACATGCAGAGAGTGTCCATGCAGGGAGGCAGTAGGCGTAGGGATAATAGTAGGACGGCTGCAGGGAGAGGAGCGGGGGCCGCAGGATCTCTCCCGGGCTGTACTGTCTCTGGTCGTCCCGCACCAAAACTTTCACCGCCACCTTCTTGGCCGCCGGGGTCGACGCCATCAGATCGGCGGCCATCTGGCGGCGTTTCGTCTTGTACCTGCGGTTCTGGAACCAGATCTTGACCTGAGTCTCTGTGAGCTTCAGGGAAGCCGCCAGGTCCGCCCGCTCCGGCCCAGACAGGTACCGCTGGTGGTTGAAGCGGCGCTCCAACTCGAAGACCTGCGCATGGGAGAAGGCCGCCCTGGAGCGCTTTTTCCTCTGTTTGGGTTGGTCCAGGCTCTTATCGTCCAGGGTGCTGGAGTCTGAGAGAGGGAGACACGCAGATGGGCCATGCAAGTGAATTCCTGTATTTGTTTGCATTTGTTGATTTCAGGTGAGCTTGTTGTGTTTTTTGGATGCAACAAAAAGGAGAAACACTTATTAAAAGGAGTGTGAACATTTATACCGAGTGTTTTAATTCTCCAGTTTTACCACGTTGTAAGAAACGAACTGCCATGAATTTATCTAAGGTTGCTGGATGCTGCAGCTTTTATATTAAATAGAAAAATGTCTGACACTGAGTTTTCATCCAGGCCTAAACGTCACAACTTGTGCAGACCTTTATTTACTACGAGGAGACAGTTTCTTGAAATACTACACCGTGTGTTTCTGGTTGTTTGCGACTTTAGTCCCGAGTTAAATTGTGCCAGTGCATCATATATTAGCTTACAACCGCGAAGACGCCAATAAATGCTCATAAACATAAGTCTTATCGTGACAAAGTTTCACAATGGGACAATGCATCCATTAATATTCGTGCGTAAAAACAGGCTAATTCGTGCGTAAAAGTGCAAAAAGGACGTGGAGATGTTTTGAAAACAAGCAAACAGGCCTGATATCCTACAATAACACCGTCAGGTCACTTGTTGTGATTTGATAAACATGTATCAGAAGTATTGAGCAACAGTATTAAAAGAGCACTGGGCTCTTTAATTCAGACTCGCCACTTTTAAAGTTTCATCGGAGCATTTTGGTTTCTAGACTATGAATCAAATCAGAGAGCCACACTTTATTTTTTGTTTTGTGTTTAGTCACACGGTCGTCTTTCTGTCTCACTTACCTGTAGCATTATTCGGCTCACTGTCACTCTTTGCGTTTTCCACAGCTGCAGACTCGTGATCCGTTTCTTCCTGCAGACTTTCCTCCGGCACATCCGACGCAGGGTCTCCGTCTTTCTCCGACTTGCACACGGCCGGAGTCTTGCTGTCGTTGTCATCGCTCAGACCCGAGTCCGAGTCGTAGCTTTTCTGGTCCGTCGGCTCACAAGACTCCCCATCATCTCTCCCAGACCCGCCGTTCATCTCCCCAAATATTTTCCAGCACGCCGTCTTGGAGAAGCACATGTCCAAATCTGGCAAGTGTCGGCTGTCGTCCTTTTTGTTCAGGATGGCTTGGATTGAGAAAGGCATCAGCGAGTTGCCACGAACGGCCATTTTCAGAAAAGCGAAGTTTGCTCCGTCTTCAAGCTGCGTAATTAACCGGTCCGAGTAGTGGAGCAAATGTCAGTTCATCCACATTTTAGGCTACTCCCTCCGTGGAGCGCTGCTGTCGCTTAACTTTCCCTCCAGAAGTTGGTTTCTGGTCGCATCCCCGCGGGAGAAGCCGTGGAAAAGTTTCTCCTACATCCACAGGCACGATGCTGCTCCTCCGCATAGCTCTGCCATCAGCCCGGGCTCGCTCCAGTCTCCGGCCCTTTTCACCAAATTTTTTTTTAACCATCCACCCTCACCTGTGACTGACAGGCACTCCTCGTCGCCTCCTATTGGTCGAAGGAGAGGGGAAACCGTTTCAGGATTGGCAACTGTAAACGACGTCATGCTGCCTTCAACAGAGTGGGAAAAAGTTAAAGGATGAAAGAAAAGTTTGGTGGAAGCTTCTCACAAGAGGATAAACTGACACTCATGTTGCAACCACACAAATTTACCTTAACAGCAGCTTCTTTTACTAACTCTTGTTGTGCCTTTTCTTTTTGTGAAAGCAAAATTGCTCGTTCATTTAGTTTAATTAATTTTAAAAGGATGTATTATTCTTCTTATTACAGTGTAGATCTTTATGAATTCGTGGTGATCAGAATTCGTGCAGTCAGAAAAAACAAGAGTCCTGTGCGTAAAACCTTGACATCACAAGAAAGCTTTAACAACAATACCAATAGAAAATAGAACCGGGATCTCCCGTCTCCCATTTTCTCTGCATGACCTGAATGCAGCACCAGGACAATAAATTTGTAGGATAGGACATCATTTTAAAGCTTAACCCTTCACCGTCCACACACTGGTCTGTTGGGAGTCCGGTGCGTAACGCGTAATTTTTCCTTCCTTAATATTTTGGCCACAGACCGACGTGTGTCAGGTTGTTTCCGACGCACACTGTCTACTTTTTTTTATTACACCTTTAAAGCCACAGAGCTTCTCCTTTTTGTCACTTCCGTGGCAGGCCTGCATCATGAATCGCCATGACCAGGTAGGCCCCGAACCATAAATCTTTCATTCAGAAACACAAGTTAAAAATAAGTAATTATCCCACTGTTGGCTTTAACAAACTGTTTCCTTAAACGAGACAAAATATCTGATAACAGGCGACTTGTGATCGTTTTATACCGGTGTTCTTGTTTTTTTGGTTTTTTAAAAACTGGACTCTGTTTTGACAGTGATGCAATAAATACTTGATCAATTCCTGAAATAAATGACACTGTAAACAACTGGAATCACCGCCTGAATGTTTCACTCGTTAAAAAAAAGTAGGTTTTTATTTGTGAAATCTCAAACTGGCAGTTTTTGCAGCGTAAAATGAAATGTTTATTTTCTTCCACCCGCTGCGGATCCTTTATACTGTTTATCACCTAAAAGTTGTAGAAATGACTGACTGAAGAGTTATTAAGTCTGAACGAAATGACGAGATATGAATGTGGCTCTCAGCTGCTGCCGTCTGTGTCTTTAAGCGGACAAACATCTGTAGCTGCAGATCCGGATCGTGACCTCTGCCGTTTTTCAGGTCGCCTGCTTCTCTCAACGCTTTGCTGCTGCTTTCATTTACCAGCCAGTAAAAAAATCACATGTATATCAAAATGATATTTTGGTCAACGACGTGAATAGTTTTATTTTATTATACATTCTACATACAGAAAGGATGTGTTTTATGAAACGGTTCAATGAATTAATAATAAATCTTTACATATATATAAAAAGGATGCGAAGGCACGACTGAGGCCAGCAGAGCTTTAAGATATGATACTTTATGTATCCTTAAAGCAATATCCTTAAAGATAATTCACTTTTCTTTTTTATTCTTTAAATTTTTTTTGGCATTATGTCTGATTTAGCCTATGTATCTTCATTAATTCAACCAGGTTTATTAAAAAAAAAATCCCTGAAATCTTCAGCCTGTAATTAACCAGCTTGTTATAAATTATATGAATTAAAGTGGCCTCATGACTTCAGTTCTGCATTAATGAAATGTAAATATTGTAAAAACTATATATAATTAACAGCCTAATTTAATTTTTTATTATTATTTCTTCCACCCTGTTCGCTTCTTTATGTTTAAATCTTAAAAAGCTGGGAGTATTTTGTATGAGGGGGAAAAATAATCTGTTAATCTGTTAATTCTTATTCCATGAAAATCAAAAACTCAACAAACAAACAAACAAAAAAAAGAAAGACCAGCTTTTATCAGAGAAGGATGAAGCTGGTTTTTATTTGATGATTTTGCTCATTTGCTCTTTTGGTATTACTGTATTTTTCTGATCTCAAAGCTTCAGGCTGATGCGCGCAGAAACAGATTATTTTCATTCAGACTGATGAGAAAATCTGCGCTGACCTGAAACTCGTTTTGGAAACAAACCTCTGAAACTTTCTCATTATTCTTTGTTCCCAGAGGCCTGATTAAAATGGCGCCTGTTAGTAAAAGCCTGTGGAAACTTAATCACTGTGAACTTCAGATAAATGACACTTTTTTTTTTCTCTCCTCTGCGTCTTTTGATGTGTATTAAAGCAACAGAAACACCTGGTGTATCAAACCTTCATCTCTTCATTAGATGCCGTCAACATCATGACAATAATAAAGAACATTTTGGCTTCAAGTCGAGTCATAATAATCATAAATCCAAAGACTTCAAAGCATGAATTGATCAGTGCTGCTGTCACTTTGTGCAAACCTGTTGCATGCATACATTATACCATCTAGTGGCCACTGAAAATACCTCTTCACCTTGACTTCTTGGCATCTTGTGCCTTTTGTGGGTTAATTACATATGAGGACTTTTTTTTTCTTCAAAATATCTTCTTTAATTCCTTTTTCAGACCTCAAACAATAACTTCCACGTTTCGGGCTGCAAGACTGACGCTTCTTTTTTTTTTTCTGTAAATGAACTAACGCGGTTTAACTGCATGATTAATGTCCTGTTCTGAGAAAGTCAAGTGAATGTTGGTGAATAAAATTATGTGGCATTGTCTCAGGCCTGGATGTGACCTTGAGGATGAAAGTCTGCATCACCGCAAGCAAAGAAAACACAACTGGGAAAGGGAAAAGCAAAAACCACTGACACCGTCTGGATATTTTCACACACCCTGCCCTTGTTCTTTTAGAAACTGCTCATTTCACACAAGGCCAATACACAAGTGGTACATCACATCTTTTTTTTTTTACTCTCTTCTATTGTAAGAACAATTTTTCTTTTTTTTTTGCGTCCTTCATGCATTCTTTATACTGTTGTCTTTTGTCCAAAAACCAGCCTAACTGACCCCTACGCAGGGTTTTACCCTGGGAAAATGGAAAATAAATACTGTCTGCCAATTCTCCAACAAAGTAAGTCAGTGTGCGCCTATCAATGTGATGTCAAGCAGAGCTCCAGGGGTTACTCTGTGTTTTGGTAACCACACTGGGAGGAAGAGTAATAAGCAGTAAGTAGCTGTAAGTGGCAGGAAATGTAAACAGCAGCAGCAACAGCAGCTTGGTTTTCATTCAGACAACTGCAGGAGCATTAAAAAAAAAAAAAAAAAAAAAAGTAAAAATACACAGCTGGTTTGTTGTGATTCACATTTACAGTTAAGTTGATCATCAGATTAACTGAAGATGTATTTAAGACATTAAATATGGTTGTGAAAGTCTATGAAAATAATATAACAGTAGTATACAAGGAAACTATGATAATAGTAAACTTCTATACAACAACTCTAAATAAAGTAAATTTAGAATAACTTTGTTGTGAGTTTGTAACACGTGAACATGTTGGAGCACCGGAGCTTCAACATATTTACAGAAAAGTAAAATCTGATCTATTCAGGGATTCACTGCAGACTTTGACGATTAGAGTGATGAAACAACAGCTGCAGCAGTTATGGTGCATAATATTATTAGAAGTAGTATTATTGTTGTTATTGTCAGTAGTAATAGTAGTATTTTAAAAGCAAGAAATTGTCATTTTAATGCTGCAAAACTCATATTTATAGTCTTGTGATCTTTGATTTTTTTCCCCAACTGTGTGTCAGTGTGAAATCACATTTGAAAAAATTGAACAAAATACATCAGATCTATATTTGTATACAGGGCTGGCTAATCATTGTTCAAATTTTACCAGCCACTCAATAGATTACCATTGTTTTTTTTTTTGGCTGATGAGTGAAACAAATCTACCAGCCACTTGCATATTTTACCAGCATTTGGCTGGTTGCTGGTGCTAATTTTGTGCCTTTTCTGTTCATTCATATAGTTCAGAGCTGCAACTAATTCATTATTGATTAATCTGTTGTTCATTTTTGTGATTAAACTCTTTTTAAAATCTAATTTAGTCTTTGAAAACATCAGAAAAGGAGGGAAAATGCCTGTTACATGTTCCCAGAGCACCAGCTGACATCTTCAAGTGGTTTGTTTTGCTCAATCAATAATTTAAAACCCCAAAATATTCAATGAGTGATATAAAACAGAGAAAAGCAGCACACCATCATATTTTAATAAGCATGAATGAGAAAATGTTTGGCATCTTTGCTTGATAAATGACTTAACTGATCCAGAAGATCTGATTTTTTTTTTCAATAAACATGAAAAAAAACAGAAGCTTTGCTCAAACACGTTTTTGTTGTGAATCTGAAGCTGGTTTTCTTCTTCTCCTGGACAGGAGGGCTCCATCTGCTGGTGTGAAAGAAAACCTGCTGTTACAAGGAAGAAAAAAAAAAGGTGATATTGAAAGATGAGACGTTCACTACATAATAGCTGTGCCGGGAAAAGGTATATTTGGTCTTTTTCTACAACGACATGATTCCTTAATATCCCCAGACTGTCTGCTCTCCTCCTCGCACACTCTCCTGGTGTAACACAAGGGTAAGACCCCCCACCCCACCACCACCACCACCACAACCACCTTTCCAGTTAAGAAATAAACTTTAATGGCACTGTGGAATACATTTTGCCCTCCGCCTTCCCTTTTTTTTCCCTCCCCTGCCTCTTCTTTGTAACTTTAATCTCATGTTTTAAACAGAAAATCTCTCCTGATGCAGCAACATGCCGGTTGCCATGGTAACGTGTCTCTGTTTCCCCTCCTCTCTGAGGGTGTGTGTTTATGACAGGTCTTGAAATTTTTTCTCTTGCGTGCTGGTATGAAGAAGGAGGCTCACAGCACGCCATACCCTCCCCTCCTAAACCCCCAAACCCGACACCCCCCCCCCACCCACCCTCACTTCTTATGTGAGAATAGCTGCCAAATTGCGTTCAGATGGAGAAATACATAAGAGCGCACTGCCAAGAGTCATTTGCAATAAATGCTCCCAAAATGTCCTCTGAATTTCTCACCAAATATCAGAATCACCGTGATAGCAGCCTTAATCAACCTCAACATCGGAAAGTGGAAGGAAGGGGAAGGGGACGGGGGGGTTACTGCCAGCTTTAAGTGTGCTTTTAGTGGCCTAAGTTACAATTGAACCCTCCAAATCTTTTTTTTTTTTTTTTTTTGTCTTTCCCAAAGCCTTGCATGCGATGGAGCACTAAATGGAAGAGCCCTTGGGACAGAACACTTAATACAGTAAATGGAAGCAAGAGACAAGCAGAGAGCAGTCGTCCTGAGTTCCTCCTTCTCTTGGAAGCTATTCAAAACATCTCAGCGATGGCTGCATTACTGGAGACACAGGAGCAGGAGCACTTTCAGTCGGGGAGGGGGGGGGTTAGCCCACTGTTACAGTCCAATTAATGTGTGTAGATAGTGCAGGCGTGATTTATAGTTTATTTTCAGGTCTGCTGTGCTGACAAACGAGCTTCCATCCGCCTCTGGCACGCAACAGATAATGCATTCAGCTCAAGCACATCATGAAAGGCTTCTCGAGTCTGAAGGGTCTGGCTGTGACCGATTCTTTCTCCTCCACTCACGCCTAAATAAAGACGTCCTTCAAAAGCGGCTGAGCCCCTTTCAACCGGTCTCATGTCAAATGTAAAATACCACTTTTGAACATATGAGTTGATTGTGGTTATGAAAACTTCAAGGACCATTTAGAAATTCTTGACATATGGGCCTTTTCTTCTCAGACAGCGAAGTGGACGTCGTCATAAACTGCAGCTGCATGTAATTTACCTGTCGGACAGGTGTTGCCTCTAATAAAGGATGAGCCGGGCATTATTATATATTTGTCTTATTATCAACAAACACCATAAAAACATAAAAACCAACAAGGTGTTTGTCCATCTGAATACTTTCAGACTTCCTTGCCCTGTCTGTGGCACTCATGAAGACATAAACTCTTAAAAACATGTTCTAAAAGTCTAATCTCATTTTTAAAAAAGTCAAAATGATTTCTTCAACCAGCTGGAAACTGTAGTTTTTAGCAAAAAGTTACTATAGAATGACTGATGCAGGAATTTTGAGGCTAATATTGATATTTGAGCTGGTATTAATTTTCTTTATACATCCCATAAAATAAAATAAAACATTTTTGAAAAGGTTCCCTTACATTATATTTTTTATAGTGTGTTGGGCTGGACACTTTACAGTTGAAAAATAAACTCTACTTCACAAACTACAGAATGGTGACACTGCATCAAAACATAACTTTGGCATTTCTTTACTTCAATCTCATGTCATTTATCGGCTGGCATAAATAATGATATATAATAATATATCTGCAATGAGCTAATATCAGTAGATATATCAGGTCTGGTCGGCTCTAAACATTACAAAAATTGGAGTAAATAGTGCATTTGGTGGGGACTATTTTCAGCTGTGGATTAATACACATTTAATGCACTTATGACTGTTTACAACAGCAGGACGGTGTAATAAACCACAGTGTGTGTTTAGATACACAGACAATACTCGTTCACTTCATTCTTGGTTTTGGTCTTTTCATGGGATTTGTTGACAATGAGATAAATATATTAATATTACAGACATATCCTTTAAATTACCCAGAAAAGAATGACAAGTGTAAAAAACCTTTGCTGACAAAGCTGCAACATTTGTTAAAACCCTGTTTGTTGTTGTGAGTTATGCTGCAGTAATGTGACATTTTGAAAACTAACTAGGTAATAGTAGTTATAGGCACTGCTGGGAAAACTACTTTAAAACTGTAGTTTACCAAACTACGAGCTACTTCACAATGAAAAATAGTTAAACTTCATCTTAACTACTCTCAGAAAAATTTGGCTTGTCAAACTAAAACTACCTTCAAAAAGTAGTTCAACTACATCCAAACTACATCACAGGAAATGATCAATTATCAGAGGTACAACTGACTTGACGCTGAGTAAAGTGCAGGTGTGTTTGATTTATGGACGAGAACAGGCAGTCTGAGAATGTGTTTAAAGGAGAGAAGCTGAGGTGGAATCAGGAAAATGCTAAATTTCTGAGGAAATTCATCATATCCGATGGCAGACATCTTGGTCACAAACCACAGGTGACTTTAATCAAATAGCAGGTCATTAAACGACAACTGTGGCCATATTGTACAGCAAATAACATCATGAGAATAATATGAATATGTAGTTTGTAATTAACTACCTAAACTACATGACACTAAGTAGTTAACTACTGAAAATGCCACTGAGATTTGAATGTGGTTAAATTACCACCCAACTACTGTAAATTATAGTTAAACTAATAATTGAATACATGTAGTTAACTAGTCCCCAACACTGTAATTGTAATTCCATACAAAGCTGAATGCTACAGTAAGTATAAAATGAAAGATCCTACATACTGTGTGTACTCTGCAGACTCTAAAGCTAAGAATCGAGGTTGAAAAGATTCTTTAAATTTCTGCATTTTGCAAGAACAAGCACGTTTTTTTTTTTTTTACTTCACAGAATACTGAAATACAACCAACCAATCAGTTTTGTTGGTCAGTAAACACACCATAGCTACACTCTGGTGGATTTGTTGCAGCTTCAGATGCCAGAAGTCGATCCAGATCTCAACTCAACTGCTGAACTATTTCAATACTGCAAAAGTCTTCAAAAAAAAAAAAAAGAAAAGAAAAAACCAACTTAAAGACTCTAAGCCATCACCCCTCCCTGCTGCCTGTCGCTGGCTATTTCTATGACTCTTATATGAAACACTTCTGACGTTAAACACCTGTTAACTTTTATGTCTTGTGAGAGGAGTGGCTGAATGGGAGAGCATTATGTTCAGTGCCGTTCGGCCCGGCCAAATCCCCAGTAGAGGAAAGACCACTCCCAGTGCAGAGAGGCAACAGCGGGGGTGAGTGAGCCCCCTTATCCCCGCAGCCTGCGAGGATCCCCTCCGCTCAAAGACAACAGTTAACTCTATTCCAGTTGACAGCTGTGTGAAACCACCATCTTTCCACAGCTCTCTGCTGGATAAACTTGCACCCGCTACTCCCCTCCAGACCTGTTTCAAGATGTATGTAAAATACTTTGAATAAGAATTTGTATCTGATGTTTTTTTCCCCACAAAAAAAGTGAAATGATCTTGTTAAAATCTTTAAAATTATATCTATTCCTTCTCCCTCCTCAGAATCTATATATATGCAAATATATTTTATTTCAGAAGTTTAACTGCTGGTCACAAGACGTCTCCTACTTCATTGTAAAGTCACTTCTTAGTGTTTGTGCACTGGAGCCGTCAAGTTTTCACATCACACTCGTCTAAGTTGAATATTGGACCACGATTGGCTTCCAAACTAGTTGTGATGTCACAAATTATGCTCGAAGGCCCGACCCTTAAAGTCAGATTTTCAATGAGCTCAGAGAAACTTTCCACTTAAAGCAGATAAATGTGAAAACTTGTAGCATCAAACTCAACTCATACATCATTCTGCACAGCGAAGTTCAAACATTCAACTGTTGGAACAAGAAGAAAAAACATATTTTTGAGTGAAGGGAGACTTAAAGAGGGAAAGCAGGGAGATGTGAGGCAGTTTATGTTGTTGGTGTCTTGTATCACTTCTGGATGTCAGAGCTGAAGTGGAGCCGGAGCAGAGTGTCCTGCCAGAATCCAAAACACCTCCTTAAACCATAATGTAGAGCCTCAAACTGCACTTTAAGATTGGCGATGCGAGATGATCAACGTGGTGCTGTTGTACTTTTGTTATAGCAGACTTGAAGTCAAGAGAAATATAAATATAAAAATGTGGAATATTAGAATCAACTTCTTAAAATATTCTTTACCAAACAAAATGTCTAATCTTGACTTATTATTTGGTAAAAAGGTTAAATCTTCATTTTTTAAATGCAAAGCAGCAAATTCAGTACTTTTCAACCTACTTTTCAAATTTTTTAAAAACTTAAACAATATACTGCATCTCTTAATGTTCATGAATAATCCTTTTAAACCTGAAGTGATTTATTACCATTTAATACCTGATGATCGCTCTAATTGAAACATTATGGGATCAACAAAGCTTCCTGGACGTCTGTAACAAATTTCATGACAATCGAGTCGATAGTTGTTGAGATATTTAAACCCTCACTGTATCCCACGGCTACAAACACACATGTGAAATGATTGACGAAGGTTGCTTCACCAAAACACAGCTGTTGAATAAACGAGCTGAGTTTTTGTCTTGGGAGAAAAAAAAAAAAAAAAGAGATTCAATATTTTTGCCAAATAAAGAAATAAAAAGTTGGTTGTAATGTTGTATGTTTTGTTTTTATAGTCATACATGTTTCTCCTGTAAACGCTTGTGTCCTTTATACAGTAAAAACTATTTTAAAAAGATGTTGTTTTGTAAAACTTCTTTGATCAACCTTTAAGTAACAAGACTAACATGACATGGAAACAACCTCAGACACCAGTGACGAAGGAAAGACAGCTGAAACCATTACACGGTGAACTGGAGAAGATTTGTACACAACATGTTTTACTTGTGATGGACTCAGTCTGGTCTGCACCTCACTGTGTTTGTGTTCTCAAAGCCTGAAGTATCTCTGTCACCTTTTAGATTAGAACAAATGAGTAAAAATAGGGAATAGTGTAAAATCTTGACCCCTTTTCTAACAATATGTGTAAAAATACTTCCAGGTAGACCAGAAAGCACCTAAAACAGGTCAGTTTATCCAGATTTGTGCAGTATAAGTCAAACCAGTCGTCTCAGATCATCATCTCGTGTTACTGCTTTCTCTACCTTTTCAAAATCTCATTCCTGACGTGAAGTCCCTGCTGAGTTGAGTGCAGTTCACCAACTACGCAGTCCTCCACCTCATACATAAAAATCTGCCGCCTATAAATCAGTCTAATGTGCCTCAAACTGCTGATCCTCAGTAGTAGAAACCTGCTTGGCAAAATTGAAAAATCATTTTTGGACTACAATGCAAACGACTATAATAAAATGACGACTCAAGTCCCTCCAATGGCATCAGGACCTGAAAGGAGCGCTGTTAGTCTGCCAGACCTGGTGCCTAAATGAGGGCCGATTCAAACCTTTAAATTAGAGTTGTTGGGCTAATATTTTAAGACTTGGATTCCACCACCAGGAAATACCTGAGAGTTACACCTTTAAGGATTCAAATTTAGCAATCCACAGGAATGGTTGGAAAACTTCAACCGGCCCCTTCTCAGAAAACTCGGGCTCTCTGTAACCTCTCCGTGCTTTTTTGGATCCCGTAAGTTCAGGTGCAGCGATTAAGGCCTCCTAACGTGTTAATGATGGAGGAATATTTCATTCTGAGTTTGTCAGTTTTATCCCCCATTAGCAGGCAGGAATGTCCTCTCCTCTTCCCCGCTCCGAGGTGATTGGTTAATGTCTTTGGCTATTTACACGTTACAGACAGCACATCCATTCAGGAAACTGGAGATAACGTTTGAGACATAATAGGGGTGAATTAATAAAAATCTGTATATTCTGCCCCCGTTCACTGCTTCATCTTTATCATAAACAAGAGTTCAGCTTCTGAAGGTTTTGAAAAACAGAAGCAACACGGGTTGGGTTTCCTTCAGCAGTAACACAGCTGGTTTCTTGGTGAAGTAAAAAGCTTTTAAAACTAGTAATTTCAAGCGATAAAAATTTTATGTTTATGGTTTTAATGTCTGTTCCAAATTGTAATCATATGTAGTTGTCTTAAAAATGAGAGGAAGACGTAAGATTTAATTTAAAAATAGACCATTTTCCTCTGCTTCCAGTGCAGTGACTACATTTCTGCAAAAATAGAAATAATTATTTTTAGCCACAAGTTTTGATTTATACTTGAAACTGAAACAATGAAAAAAATGAAGCAATATTCAGTAATTTTACATTTATGAAACAAACATCTTTACATTGAGAAATATGTAAGATATCTAACACCATTGAACTGTAAAACAAGACAAATAACCAGATTACCTCCGTTTTAATAAAACAGTACTACAGTAAACGGCAGCAGGTGTGGTTGTAAATACATCATGAGGAAGATTTAATTTATAGAGAAAAACTGTTAGTGAACCGTGATGTTTTTCCTGTCAGTGACTAATACTGCTCTGCCATTTTAACGGAAAGATAACAAAAAAAAAACTTCCCTTAACTTTTAAGTATTTAGTATAAAAAAAAAAAAAGAACTTTAAAAAGTGGGGAGGAAAACACCTCCTGTCATTCACAGAATGAATATTCAATCATAAAATTCACAATGAAAGACACTTCACTGTGATTTCTTTGTACAAGTGTGTAGATTTACATTCCGTCAGATAACATCTGGATGTGTAACAGTGATGTCTGCGGAGGTGAAACAGTCTCAGCAGACACCGAGACACAATGTGGCCTCTTGACTGACTGACAGCTCATTTCAATTCACCCTCTTTATCTCAAAGCACGACTCGGCTACACATTAGGCCTTTGATTGGCCTGAAATACTCCGGTTCAGTGGGCATTACTAAATAAACGAAGGAATGATGAAGTCTGATCCAAACCATATGGGCGTAGCGCAGTAGAAGGTATTCTGGGGGATTCCTGCACAGATCCTCAGGTTTAGACTCAACCACCAGAGGAAAGTGTATAATACTATCCAGAGCTTTTCAATATCTCCAGTCAATGAAGCAGAAACACGTCTACGGGCTGACTTGACTGTAGAGGCTCTCTGACCCTCAACAACAAAACTGCGGTGTTCTCACTTGAAAAAGGGAGTGCATAAAAAAAACACTGTCAGAGATTTTAGCGTTTGGCTCTCTTGGAAGGGGGCTCCTCTGATTTCTGTCCTCCCCGCGTTCGCACCGCAGGAGGGCTAGCCTCCCGTTTACGGCCCCCTTTCGCCGCCGCTGCCTGGCCCCTCGTCCCGCTGCAGGAGTGGGAAACAGGGAGCAAGTGTCAGTCCGTTTGTCAAAGTGTCATGTTTACAAGCTATTTAAATTTGTCTTTGTTAATACAAGTTATTAAAAAAAAAAAAAAAAAAACACGGGTGTGCAATAATCACGACTCCTGTATCACATTTAAAAGCAGAAACAGATTTTGGACTTTTGTAACTACAATTTAATTTAAGACCAGTTCAAAAATGAAATAAGAGAAGATGGTTGGCAAAACATGCTGAAAGTACTAATAGTAAGAACAACAATAAACAAAAATGAGGCAGAAAAATAAGACTGTTCTTTTTCATGTGATAAATCAAGATTATTTACTTTAATTTTATGTTATTTGACTCTTTCTGTCAGACTATTAACATGATCCAACGTCTTCACTGGATCTGCATCGCAATTGTAAAACTGAAGCATTTTCTGCACATGAAGCAAGTGCAAATAATTATTCGTTCCAGACCTCCCAATATGAATAAAAACAATGATTCTATCATAAAATCAAATTACTTGTAAGACTTAAATAATATGTATTGATAGTAGTCCTGTAACTGTAGTGTTATTCCAGATATTTAATATACTTTCCTTTCAAACAGCTTACACCATGTTAAGATGAGTTTTTATTTTTTTAGCTAATAACTCAAAAACATTTTGAAATTCCGGGAAAAGAAGTCCGTTTTGGTCGGACTCCTCTTTAAGCTTGTTCGTTCTGTTGAACCTCTATGAGATGAACTCACCGCGTGCCAGCTGCGGTCTCCTCTTTACCGTTCTGTCGACTTGCCCGGGTAGATGGTTTACTTGGCTTGTTTCTGAGGAGCAATAAAAACAAATATGAAACAACAGTTGTTGCTTTAGTACTAAATCTTCTCTGCTTCAGTTTAATAGGATGTGACAGTGATGATGCCTGCTGGGTGTTTTAGAGTGTAAACATTCAGCACTAAAACAATCAGAGGCTCATTCATCATCACTGCGTTTAAATGAGGATGATGCAGCATCTCAAAACTGTTTATAGTACTGTATCTGAACTGGTGAGTTAGATGTGATTGCTCAATATCAAATATGAAATTGTTGTCTTATCAGCAGATGTTCTGGCAATTTATTGTGTGTTCCATCATGTTTTTGAGATTTAATTTGTTTTATTTACATACTTTTATGGCAGGTTTGTACTGAAAATCCTTTCCTCAAACAATAAAGTTCCAATAAAGTTTGAATTGAAGGTGCATAATAGTGAACTTGGCTGAAATTGCAGTCATGACAGAAGCAATTCTTACTGTTGTTGTTATGGTTAATTTGTGTTGCTAAATTACCTTTCAGCCTCCAGACGAGAAGCTGACCGTGTGGTAGCTCTGGACGCAGTTCCTTTTCCTTCCTCTTCTTTCTCACCGTCATCCTCCTCCTCTTCCTCATTCTGCTCGCCTTCTTTTTCTTCTGGCTTTTTCTCATTTTTATCTGTGCAAAAGATGATAAATAACATTAATCTATTATTAAACCCTCTTTTTAAAAATCATGAAGGAAGCATTAATAATGTAAGTTAGCAACTCAACCTTAGATTTTTGTTTTGTTTTTTTTGTTTTTTTAAGGGAACATTTTGGCAACATTACAATCAAAATTTTAATTTCCTTACCTGAATCATCTGTAGGTGCCGCTGCCCGCGAGGGTCGTCCCCTCCGAGCAGGTCTCTTTGGAGTCGTCTCTTGGTCGTCTTGCTGTTGCTCCTCCTCATCCTGGAGAAATAACAGTAACAGTGTTTTATTAAAACATTCATTCCACAAAGTCAAATTAGAGTTTAAATAAGATGAGAAGTGCACATAAAATAGCAGTGAGTAAAAGACGGAAGTAAAGATTTAAAAAAGGACAAGACTGTGGTTAAAATTCCTTACACAGAGAATAAAGACGGCACAGAGAAGGGATGAGAGCACAAAATTTACACCATGCAGAACCACATTTGTACATAAAAACTGTTAATTTTACTGCCAACTTACATCATCCGGTTTCTTCTCACTGCAGCTCTCCTCTTTCACCTCCTCTTGTCCCTCTGACTGGCTCACTGAAGAGGAACAACCTGAAAAAAGTTACATGTCAGACTATAATGACAAATCAAGCTGTTCCTAACTGACAATTTTGTGATTGTTTTGTTTTGTGAAGTTTTGTCTCTATAATAATAAGTATCCAAATCTTAAGTGTTTGAGATATACAGGAACCTCTGTGGTAATTTCTCATTTTCATAAATAATCATTTAATTTGAAATAAAGTGTTTCTAGTGTCTCTGTGTGTTTGTGTGTGTGTGCTTATTGTTTGCCTCACCGCTGTCTTTGTCAGGTTGTTGCTCGTTTTGTTCTTGCTCACCGGTGTCTTTCTTCACCTCCTCTTCAGACTGGGTTTCCTGTAGAATAAACATGGACTACACATCAAGACATATAAATAACATTTTGGATAAAGGTAACCATCTTCCATAGAGGGATGAAGAGAAGTGAAAACCGGCTGAGAGGGAACAACTGCGGACTAAGATGCAGAGAAGACAAGACAACAAATCTCACCTCCATAGATTCATCCATTTCCTCTGACCTCTTCTTCTTCACTGCTGGTTCGCCTGAAAGTGAAATATTACAGGTCAAAACTGATGGAAAATATGGAGCATTATTTATTTTATATACAACGAACATCCAGAAAATATTTAGTAAAGTTTTAACTCATAGCAAAGCTGCCAGCCTTCCTAAATTACTCATTCATAATATTTTACAGGTTGATAACAGTAAAGACATCAAAATAAAACCTGCGTAACTCAACTTAATGCTATGAAATGCACAAATCAGCTGGTGAGGTTAGGCTCACTCATTTTGTCTTTTGGTAACGGTGAATGCCTTAACTGACACGTGGCCCTAACTGACCAAAAACGTGTTTATGTGTGTAAGTTTTCTCTTTGGAGTCAAAGTTTTCTGCACCTTCACTGTCCTCTGGAGCCGGAGACGGCGGACTGGTCTGACTTCCTCGCCGTCCGCTTTTCTTTGGCCCACCTTCCTCTTCAGTTCCCTACAGATTATGGAAAAATATAATGATAGAAAACAGAATGCAGTCACAGTAAAATTAACTTCAAAGTGAGTTCAAGTGCTGCACAAAATATTGTTGTCTGCTGAAATGTTTGATGAAATGTGTGTGACTAAAGTAAAAAAACTTGACAATTATCTAACAATGTCACATGAACAGAAACATGCACTGTACTTATACTAATAAACCCAGAATGTTAAGCGTCTAATATTTGTGTACACAGTGCAGCTTTCTTAACGTACCTCTTCTTTCTCTGGTGATTTCCCAGACAAGGTTTTATTGACACCCTCCTCGTCTTTATTCTCATCTTTCTTCTGAGTATCTGAGGTAAAAATAAAATCATAGCACATCAAGGAAAACACTCGAGATTCTTGTAGGAGTTTATTCTACACTCTGCAGCACTTGTCAACAGGTTAAATATAATGTAATATAAAGCTGAATTCATTATTAAAGTTCATCCATTTCCACATAATATGGTGAGTCACAAACATTTAGGATTACTAAACCATCAGATCATTACTTTTTTCAGACCCTGGCATCAACCAATCTAAAGTGACCATCTTACCAGCAGGGTTTTCTTTGGCTGTCGCTCCTGAACGTCTTCCTCTGCGGCTCGGAGTCTCCTCCAACTTCTCAGGTTCTTTAGGTTGGTCTTTCTCCAACTCCTCTGTGCTTTTGGATGATCGTCCCCTGCGCAGCGTTTTGACTTCTGCAACCTTCTCCTGATCAGTTTCCTGAAGACAAATATCCATTTATCAAAACAATGTGAAGCCAAAATATGTCAAACAAAAACATGTATCCGCAAAAATAGTTTTCAGTATGGATGGTTCTACAGTATGAACAGTGACAGTGCAATATGAAAATACCTTATTTACCTCAGCAGATGGTTGCTCTTTACTTTCCTTTTCATCCCTCTCTTCACCTGATCGATTGCAAAAAAAATAAATAAGCGTATTATTTAATAGAATTGTTACAATCATCTGTCAAAACACAGATTGATAAAGTTATTCTTAAGTTGCTGGACGGCTAACTGACCACTAAAGACTTTAAACTCAATTTTAAATTTTATAAGTCTAAATGTCAAACATGGACAAATCAAATTCTTATGATCTCTGAATCTTTGTACTGTGGTAGTGAAAATAAATCTCAGCTGTAATACCAGATTCTTTCACTGCTGCAACTCTCTGACTGGACAGCTTTCGTTTACGTCCTCCTCTTCCCTCCGTCTTCTCTTCCTGCAAAGCAAAAAAGTGTTAATACAAAAGGGACCATATCAACACTTAATTAATTGTGTAAAAGCTGAATTTCAAACAGACTGTTTGACAGACAGTTACCTTTTCTGACAGGTCCGATCCCTTCTCATCTTCCTGGCTGTCTGAGCTCGACACATTACCTGAAAAATACAAACAGCAAAGACTGAGACCAATTTGAAAAATTACCAATTTTTATAGTGGAAGAATAAGAAAAAACATGACATGAACATCAGTGTTCAGTTCCTGTTTCATTTTCCTGAAGGTGCAGACAAATATTTACAAAAGATTACAATACACACATGCAAAATTGTGTCCTCTGAAGACATTTTCACACTTTTCAAACTTTAAATGTCTTATTTGCAAGCAAAGTTTCTCAACTATAGATCAGAAAGAATTCACTCTAAGACTTTCAGACAGAAGTGATCAATGTAGCAGCAAAGGAACAAATAAAATGACTCACTGGTTTGTTTCACCAGTTTGGACTGAATCTCTGGTTCTTCTTCTCTGACCTCCTCTGTCTTCTCTGGAGTACTGGTTTCCATCTAAACATTATTGATAAAGGACACACAGATCAACAAAGGAAGACAAAACATACACAGCAGGTAAACAGGAGAAACAAGTCAGATAAACAGGTTAAAGGACAGGAAGTTACATGTGAACAGAGTATCAGCATGTGACTAAATGTGAACACTTACAGTTTGTGGATCACTCGTCTCTGCTGCAACATTTTCTCCTTCCTGAGCCTCAATCTCAACTTCACCTAGTGATGAAAAGAAGTAGGGTTCAAATTTACTTAAAATATCCAACATATACAAATATTTACAAATGTTATACAAAAGATTCATTATTTTTAATGTTCAAATTAGTTAAGACAAAAGACTTACTGTTATCTATGTCCGTCTTGGCCTGGCTGTCCTCACCTGGCACCTCCTCTGCCTTTTGTTCAAGAGAGATGAATTTTAATGTTAGTCATACATGAAAATTTAAGAAAGTAAACAATTAATATTTGCATAGCGTGACTGGTACCTCACCTTGGGACACGTCTTTGTGTCTGCAACGTCTAGCTCAGTTTGCTCTAAAATAATAACAAGATGCTTTGTTAATAGTCAGCGAGAGAGACATTTGTACTGTTCAACAAGAGTATTTTCAATTCCTTACCTTGTTTACTGGAAATTTCTGAAACTTCTTGAGCAGCAAGTGTATCAGAAACATCAACGTCTGTGTTTCCTCTGACCTCTTCTGTTTCAGACACAACAGCATCAGCAACTGAAATATTGTAAAAAGTAAAACAGTAAATGAGCGCCATGAGGTTGATGCACAGACAATGCCTGGCCAATTAACTGCCGAATTATACTGGAAATCACACAAAAAATAAACAACACAAGAAGTAAGATTAGAATTTGAGCTGCGATAGGAGATGTGAGAAATTTACCATATTTGTCAGCAGGTGGTGCCGAGTTCTCATCTGTTTTCTGTGTTTCAGGAGTGATCTCTGCACTTGTAGCTTCTTCTTCATTTGAAGGAGCCTGACATTCATTTGAGGTAGTATCAGCCTCCTGCAAAGAAAGACAGAACGATGATTTTCCACAGAATACCATGTTAGAAAATGGTACTTGCAAATATACGTGCCAATTTTCAAATTGTTAAAAACATATTTTTTTCTCTACAAGACTTTTAGGGAGTAGTGAATAAAAGCCAGGATGTCATTTCCTTTAACAGAACAAATGCATTATTCATCTTATAAATGTGACATTAATTTCTTACCTGTGGAGCAGGCAACCCAGAAGTCTCAACCTTTGACGCATCCATTTCTCTCTTCATGTCTTCAGACTCATCTATAAAGAGATACACAATTATTATTAAATTCATGGAAACATTATGACATTTTAGGTAACAAATAAAACATGAATTTGTTTTTTATTTACCTGCAGCATTTGGTTTTTCATCAACAGGCTTGGCAGTTTCTTGAGGCACAGCAGGCGATGGCTCAGCAGTTGTAACCTCAGTTTTAGCAGCTGCCTGCACATTCGTGGGAGGATGCTGCTCTTCCTCTTTAGCTGAAGAGGTTTCCATCGGTTGTGGAGCTGGTGGAGTCACCTCTGGTTCTTCCCTTGCATCTTGTCTAATAAAGCTGGAGGACACTGCGCTGTCAGGGTCCATGGAGAGCAGAGTCAGAGCCGCTTCTTTCATTTTCATATCCGCATCCTGAAGCGTCATCTCAGGGGTCACGTCCTCTCGACCGCTCTCCGTTTGAAGTCTCGCGTCCACCGCGGTGCAAACGTCCATTAGCGTCAGCAGAGCATCAGCCTCAACTGGCACAGCTGGCATCTCACGTGACTCTGTCTCGCCTTCGGACGGTTCTGGCGTGATGTCGCTTAATGCGTCGCAGGTATCGTCAGAAAACGAGGTGGTGACGGTGGTGGTGACGGGTTCGGAGTCTGTGCTCGTGTCCTGGAGGAGAGAGAGTTTCTTTGGCTGCTCCTCTGCTTCTAGACTCGGAGAGGAAACCGAAGACTTTGAAGATTTATCAGACTTTTCCACTTTGTCTTCTCTAGATGCTCTCTTCTCTTCTTGGGTATCGTCTTTCTTTTCTGGAACTTTATCCTTCTTGTCCAGTTTCTTCTTTGCGCTCTTGATCTCAGATTTCTCGTGGAGAGCTTCTTCAGAGACTTTCTGCTGTTCCTTTGCATTTCCCTCTTTTTTCTTCTCCTTTGTTGTCTCAGGTTTGCTGATGGGTGCACCTCCTGTACTTTTGACCTCTAAACTCTGAACTTTCTTATCTGTCTTTGATAACAGTGGAGTCTTTGTCTCGTCTTTGGATTTGGATTTGGATTTTTCCAAGATTTTTCCCTTTTCTGTTGGTTTGACTCTTTTTGGGTCTTTGTCAGTTTCAGAGCTGGACTTATTTGATTTCTGGCTATCTTGATCAGTTTTTGTCTTCTCTTTCTCGTTGTCTTTACTATCTGTTTTGGATTTGAGTTTATCTCCTTGCCTGTCTTCAGTGTGGCTCTTTGACCTTTTCAGGACTTCCTTGGAGTGTTTGTCTTTCTTCTTGCTGCCATCTGACCCGGGATCCATGTCAGAACGATCTTCAGAGGAGCCAGCTGAATCAGGGCGGAGCAGCTGCTTGAAATCACTTTTGGCTGAAGTTTTCTCTCCTTTGGCCTTTTCTTTCTCTTTCACCTTATCTTTCTCTTTGTCCTTTTCTCTAATTTTGTCCTTTTCTTTCTCCTTGTCCTTCTCTGTTTTGGCAGCCTCCATGGATGGAGCTTTCATCTTCTTGGCCATAGCATCTTTAGGACCTTCATCGACGATACCTTCAGACACAGATGACTTTCCCTCTCTTGTACTTCCTGTCATTTTCTTCTCACTTTTGACCTTAGGCTTCTTCTCACCTTTCTCTTCAGAGGACACTTTACCAGCAGCACCTTCCTTCTGCTGAGATTCGTCTGCCTGGTGTTCGGATTTTTTCTCCTGCTTTTGTTTGAGCTTGGCACGTTCATCTGACACGCTGCGCTCTTTCTCTTTGCGTTCTTTAGAATGAAGTTCTTTGCGGGACGACCGGTCAAATTTTCCAACTGAACGTTGCCTGAGAGCCTCTTGGGAACCTTGCTCCAACTCCAAGATGAAGGAGTGTGTCCTGCCTTTGTCAGACAGCTTTTTGGTGTCACTGGAATCCTCTGAGATGCTGCCGCTCATCCTTCGGTGCCTCTCGTCAGACGATGCTGTTTCTGATAGATTTCTCATCAGCTTCTGTTGGGGGTTCCTTGATGCTGCGGATTTCACATCCTAATTTTGAAAAAAACAAAACACAGTGTCACCTGTTACAACTCACCACTTCAATTGTTAACCACTAACCTTTTGTAAAAATCAGTTTCATTCATGATGAATTTCACGTACTGCCTTCCTAGATCCTTCTCCTGTATCTCCTTTCTTCTTGCTTGAAACATCTCCTTCTTTCCTGAAGGATGAAAATGATTCATGCATTTACACAGCATACATCACAAAAGGGCCTAAATATCACGTTATGTTGTTCTGCAGAAGCTACATGAATTTGCGTCTTAGCTTTTGTATACCTTGAGTCTAGCTTCCTCTTCCTATTGAGAGCCATTTTCTTCTCCAGAACTTTCCTTTCCTTGCGAGCCTCTTTGGCTCTGGGGCCCTCCAGCCCAGCGGAGTCTCCACTCTTTTGTTTTTTCTGATCTGTGTGGGAAATTATGACCGTTAACTGATGTAACAAATAAGTGTACACAAAGCTATTTTCATGACATGATCAATTTTTAAGCCACAGACTAGCAGCGTGACAAAACAAACTGGACATCAAACACTGTAATTCACAAAGTATGTATGAACACATTTGAAGCGAAGGTTTAGATACAATTACATAAATACGGTATCTACATTATGCTTTATATCTTCTACAATGTTACACTGAAATGTTGTGGAAACTCACTACAACATTACATTAAACCAAACATAAAAGGAGGAACAACTTGTGGTTTATTTTTTTCTTTCTGTACACACACAGGATCTCAAAATAAGATCAAAACTTAAGTCCTAAAAATCAACAAGAACCAGAGGTCTCAAGCCAAATTCAAACCCGCAACAGTGACAGCGCCCGGTGCCTGTGTATGTCTGCTGAATCATCACTATGACTAGTTTAACCTTGAATATAGGAGAGAGAAAAGTAGTGGACACAAAGTGGCAAACACATAACAGACAGAAATACCTTGTTCTTCAGCCTGTGCTGCTTTCTGTTTGCGCTTCTCTTCCATTCGCTCTCTGTTTTGCTGTCTCTTGTGCAGCCTTTCCTCTTTGTCCTTTGCCTAAAAAACAAAATTGATGTGAGTGAAAAAGAGATATCATCAATCAACATGTGTTCGGGTTTCGTACCATTTTAAAATTCATGAACGTATTTGTAAAGTAAAGCCTTGGATTTTGCTACAACCACATTTAAACTATGCATCTATATAACTCACCGCAGATCTACGACGTTCCTCCACAGTGATTTCATCATCTGAGTCACTATAGTAACGGGAGTAGAGGAAGGGCTTGTGAACATAGGCCTTGCGGCGGGGTTTACGCTCTTTGTCTTCTTCTCCTGCGTCTCCACTGGCTTCTTTCTGTTCTGATCTCTCACCTTGATGTAGAGCAAGAAAAACATCAGAATCCAGTGTTGCAAGAACACAGAAAATTCTGTGGCAGTAACCTTGTTCAACATTTTATAGTAAAAGTTTGCTTGAAAACTCATGCAGGAATAAAAAGGTGAGACCGTCTGGTGGAAGCTCTCCCTCTTCAGAAGAATCAGACGGCGGCTCCTCATCTTCACTTTCTTCCTCAAATGACGACAGGTCGCTGGTGTGGACAGAGCTCACTGTAATGTCACTCAGGCCTTCCAGGTCGGAGTCCTCCAAAGAGTATTCTGCAGAGAAAAGACATGATGAATAAAATTATTTTTCTCTATTTAAACGTCACTGTTATTAATAAAAGGAACAAGCATTTGAAAACCAACATTGTGCTTATCAAAAATGTACGTGCCTTTATATAAATCCTCTTTCTAAGGATGTATTAACCAAGATAAATTGTAATATAGAAAAAGCAGGTCTGATATTCCCAGAAAAATAATCATTGTTATTTGATATAATCTATTGACTAATTGTAAATATAACATGTAAATATAATGTAAGAAGAGGACTGATGAAACCTGGACATGTATTACATTGGCCAACCACCATTTCCCAAAGCCTGAAAATACATATTGATATTGCTTGTTTAGTCCAAATCCCAAGCTACAATTTAGCAATTTTGCCTGATAAATGACTTAAATTGCTGATGAATCACCTAAAAAATCATCATTTTAGCTCTAATAATTTAGTGCAGGTTTTGTCAAAAAATATTTTTGCATGTATATTACAAAGTACAGCAGCTGACCTTCCTTTATCCTCTCTCTGGCTTTCTGCTTGGCTTGACTGGTGGATTTGAGTAAATCATCATCCTGCTTCTCCTCTGAGGGTTTTCCACTTGTTTTGCTGGCAGCTTTGTCCTTCTCCTCCTCAGTCTGGTCTTGAGCTCCTGACTCTTCCTCTTCCATCTTTACATCCTCTGTGAATCTTTCTTTTCCCACTTCCATCTGATCCTGCATGTCTTCTGTCTTCACTTCTAACACCTGGACCTCTGACGCCAGCTTTGCTTCCTCTGCCTCTTCCATTGACTTCCCGTTATGGTGGTTGTCTCCTTCCTCAACAAGACTCATGTCCTGCTCACTGTCCTCCACTAGCTGCATGGGCTCATCTGAAGCTTGGCCTCTCCGTCCTTTCTCAGTGCCCGAGCTGGCTCTGACGCTAGCCTCCTGGTTGAGAGAGGTTATGGTGTCAAGGATGGACATGGCGTCGCTGGCTGCAGTGGTAGTTGGAGCAGATGATGAGGCTGTGAAAACATGAACATGTAGTTAACTACGTCCATGTAAGCCAGTCTGTTTATTTGAACATTTTGGAGAAGTATATCATTCTGTTTGTACCTCCCCCACAAGAAACTTGTGGTGCAAAGTCAGCTACAAAGCAGCTTTCACTGTCTTCTCAAAGTTAGTCCAGAAAGGGTGAACAAGTTTCAGGTACTATGCACCTTATAAACTGAATGAGCTGCAAACTGCCCTCTTGCTAGATTCTCTTATTTTGCTTGGAGAGTTTAAAGTTTTATTATCTGATGTTTGAAATGACACTCGTACATGTTTTTATTAATTTTCTTTTGTCACTTGATTGTTGGTTGCTTATCTGTATTGTTCTTTTATGCTTGTTCTATAGTTATTTGTCTATGAATGTTTCTTGTTTTCAGGTCTTTCATGAAAAACAGATTTTGATCTCAATGAGACTACTTAATTAAATACAGCTGCTTAATGCTTCCTGCTAAGTTCTAATTTCAGCAGTGTATAAATCTGAATCCTTAGTGCACTCTGAGAGGCAGCCTCCATGTCATACATTACATACTGTACATCATAACAGGGAAAAACAGAAGGGGATGAAAGTTTACTAGAAAATATGAGTGAGCTCTATTATGCACTTCAACATGTTGAGAAATATGTTTATCCTCTTTCTGAGAATTAGAAGAGGAAGCAAATACGTATGTTTGTTAAAATCATCCGGAACTGTTTTCTTTCATTTGCAACGAATGAAGGGGAAATCCAAAAAGGAAGATGGCTGCTGTCTGAAGCTCAGTAGATACCAGCCACCAGTGGACACCTGCATGCTCACCTCCCTATGAAGGGAGCCAAGAGGGAAAAGAATTATCCTCAAAAGCAAACAACCACAAATAAAACATGCCGTGTACCTTGCTCAGGAATGCTGCTGTCAGGTTTGCTCTCTATTGAAGGCTGTGGGACTGGTGGCTCTTCAGCACAGCTGCCAGGTGACAGAAATTCACGGACCACCCTCTCCACCTGTGGCCTGAAGATGTGGTTGATTTTGGGATCCACCACCTGGGCCACGATCCTGTCCACTCCCTGCTCCAGCATCCCAGATCTATGAGGGACAGTTAGCTTTAACTTTGTGTGACTTGCACATAAAATTGGGTATAAAAGAGATTAAGACTAGAAGGGGGATAAAAGGTGTTCCTTCTGACTTACTGCAGCACGAGCTGTCTGATGTTGTTTCTCAGCTGGTTCTTGTTCAAATGAGGGCTCCATGTGTGGTTAGAAAGGTGATTAGAGACAAAGTTGTCCACTCTTTGTTTCAGGTTCAAGTAAGCTGGCTGCAAGAGATGTTGAATGATTAACAGTTACAGTACATTATGGATAACCAAACACAAAAAACAAACTATGCATGTACCCTCAGTGCTAAAAACAACATGTTAAAGGACTGTACTGTTGTTACGGCAGCAACTAATAATTATAAACAACTAACAATTTTTAGGGTTTGATAACTATTTGTTAATGAGGTATTACAGGAAGGTTCACCTCTTATTGGTTTCATTGATCCCAAAAATATGTAAAAATCAATGTGTAAAACAAAATAACTTAATCATGGATTACTTTATGGCCAACTGCCCATATAACATCAATTATTTGGGGTAATATCAACATTTTATGATAATTTGTATCATCAAATGTGCAAGTCCAATCTCTGGCAAAGGGAGAGGTTACAATTTCAATACTTTTCTACATATTGGGTTTAAATTAGAAGAAAAGAAAAGCAATATATTAAAAGGAAAAGTAATTGATCTAGCAAATAAAAGTACTTTATTTCAACAGGATAATCCATTCAGTATCAATACAGATTTTTTTGGACTGCAGAAAAACTTTAAGTGGGGTTACTGTGCTGTTTTGAGCTGCTGTATTTAAGGATCTGTCTCTTTTCTTTTTTCGTGTGTATGTATGTATAAAATGAATTTGTATATGCAGACCGGAAAATAATTTCTAAATTCTGCTATCCAGGGAGTCCTGGATATGAATATATAACACACACATAAATACACAAATAAAGCCATTGTCAACTAAACATAGGTAAACGCACCAACATTTCTCAGCTGCATCATCATTAGTAAACAACACAACTTTGTGTAGCCATTAGCTGACCTAAAGGCGACTAAATGTCCGGTGTGATGCATTAACATCCTTAGTTCATTAATGAATGGAAATGAATGAGAACCGCTGGCTTTATCGGTAGGTAGGAAAAGACGGACTCTTTCATTAAAAAAGACACAAAAATAACCTTCCTCCTCACAAATGGACGCTCATTTTTAAGACCAACAGTAAAATAACGAGCTACTGACTAACTAACTAACATTACGGGATGTTTCCAGTTGGGCTTTAGCTAGTTTTGGTAGCCCAATACTATATATAACATAATATAAATATGTAATGTGGACTCTTAACTATGCTATAAACGTTAAATTAGCAGCTAAGTTACACGACATACTAAAAGTAGCTAATCACTGTGAGACATCACAATATGAAGACGCTGTCAACCGTTACCTTTGTATCAACGTCTGCCAGACAGTCCCTCCTGAACTGGTCGAACAGACCCTGAGTTTTTAAATGGCTGACGATCATTGACACCAGCTGAGGGTCTCCCGGAGGTAACCCGGCCATGTCTGAATGTTTTAAACTTAGATTCAAGAGATTAACGATGAAGAAACATCAGAATATATCCGATCGAAGCGCTGCAGCGTTGTGTTGTGTTTGGTGCAGTTGGAGGTTTGACCCGGATGAATGGACGGTTGAACCGGAAGCGCTGTGAGAGTGATGGTTTCATTTACCAAAGTAAGAGTTGAGTATCACACGCTCTCAAAGTAAGGTGGCTCGGGGCTCTTGAGGGGGATTCAGCAAAAAGGGGGAATCATTTATTTTCACTATAATTCCATCCATAAGTGACACTATCACAGAATATATGACTATTTTGGTCATGGGTTTCATATATTTTCTGTAATAAAACATCTAAAATTAGAAATCTGATCGGATGGGGGCCTGTGGTCTAATTTGTGTCAGTTTAGGGTTCCTTGACATAAAAAAGTTTGAGAACCACTGTTTTCAGATGTATGTAAAAGACTCTATTTTGAATAAGAATGTGTGTCTGATATAGTTTTTCCACAAAAAAAAGTTCAATTATCTTGTTAAAATCCTTAAAATTACATCTGTTCCTTCTACCTCCAGAATCAAGAAATATGTAAATATATTTCATCTCAAAAGTTTAACTCCTGCTTCACTGTAACATCCATTCTCAGTGTTTGTGCACTGGAGGCTTCAAGCTTTCACATCACACCTCTAGAAGTTGAATATTGGACCATGATTCACTTCCAAACCAGTTGTGATGTCACAAATCATGCTCGTAGACCTGCCCCTTAAAATTGGAATTTCAATGAGCACAGAGAATGTGAAAGCAGCCTTCTAGTGTCAAACTCTGCGCATACATCATTCTGCACAGTGAAGCTCAAACATCCAACTGTAACAAGAAGCAAAACACATTTTTGAGTGGAGGGGGACTTTAATAACTGCTGGATAGATCATTTAACTCATGTAATGTATGCAAGACAATCATAAACACTGAATGCCACGTCACAAATCTATGTTGTTATAGCTTACAGTTCAGCTGTTGCACTACCAAATAGCTGAAGTGTTCTCTTATCAAACTGGACTTTACATCTCACATCCCTCTTCTAATCCCTGCACTGGTCACTTTCATATATTCCTTCAAACTGGACTTTAACATTGTACATTGCATTCAAACTCAACTGTTACATAATTCAATTATTTATTGCACGTCACATTTAAATTTTGCACTTGTCACCATTTTTTGGTACATAGGACAGTCCATACTTCCTTTGTACAGTCTATATTTAATTTCAAGTTTCAGATCCCATTGCAAAACTTATTCCACTCTGTGAAGAGATTTTAAATTTTTCATTTAATGTTAGTACTACTTTGTTTAATTTTTATTTCATTATTATTATTATTATTATTATTATTATTATTATTATTATTATTATTATTATTATTATTCAAATGCCAAGACATAGTGTTTTTTTCCCTTTAAACTTCTCACATGGTTTCATTTCAATAAATGTTCAAATGATCCAATATTTCACTAAAAATCAAGGATTAGAGAAAAGTCCAAAAACTGAAAACGGATTTGTGTATCAGAACTTTGTTTTTTCCTCATTCCTCTCCCATTAATCATCTCATGACCCCTCAGGTTTATCTGATAAGCCTTCGGATGGACCCGACCCCTATGTTGGGAACTATCTAACTGTATATAAAGTAGTTGAAACTAGCTCCACCTCCAGCAGCTACAACAGTAAGATGCTGCAACTCACTGATGCTTCAGTATTAATGATCTAATGATGTCATATATAATAATACATCAGTTAGAGGGACCAAACCACGTGGGCAACCACGTTAGGCGTTAATTTAGCGACCTCTAGCGGCGCATGTGCAGCAGGGAGAAACATCCACATTTCCTTGACTTTTCATTAAGTTATTCTGTGTAATTCGTGTTTTCGATGAACTAGAGAACTTAGACACATTGTTTATTGTGCTCCACATTGAATATTTGACAGTTACTGGCATTTATCTTTATCTTTCTTAACTCTATAACAGTTAACATAATATACAGCATTATCCGTTTGCTTGCAGTGACAGGCCAAATTTGTTATCCTAGGATGGCGAAGTCATGACCCGCCCTACTCTGCCTCTGATTGGCTAGTACTCATTGCCTTCGTTGGTTGTGTTGGTTAAATTCAGACATGAGGAGTGAGATTGGTTAAAGTTAAGGAAAGAATATCAGGGTAAGCCAATCAGAGGCAGAGTAGGGAGGGTCATTACTTTGCCATCCTAGGTAAAGAAATCGCGTACGATAACTCGCACATATTGTAAATGTCGACAATTTCAGAGGCAACACAACCTTTCAGTGTAGAAAGCAGCAATCTTTAGTACAAGTATAAGAAATTGTTAACTTGTGAACATTATAGAGCAAAAGTGATGGCAGCGGTGGGATTCGAACCCACGCCCCCGAAGAGACTGGAGCCTTAATCCAGCGCCTTAGACCGCTCGGCCACGCTACCGTGTTACCGCCAAGTTGTCAAATAGCTTTGTGAAGTTGAAAACAGTCGTTAACGTACTTTTAATATTTCCCAATGAGTCTACCCTCATTCGTATGTGGTGAATAAAAATATAAGCAAAATGTCGCAATCAGGCAGGAAACTTCAACAAACCAAGCAATTAAATCTGTCGACACTCTCAAACATCTTGTTTTCTCCTGAAGTGTTTTTTATCTGACGGTTATTTTACCTTGTCTTTGTTCTAATTTAATTAGGGACCAAGCACTTGTACGAGGGACCTACTGTTTTTGTAAAGATTATTATTATTCTAGTACGCCATTGCATTTTTGAGAGGCTTGGGAGGCTCGAAAATTCACGAAAATTGGCACACAAGGTGAAAACTGCAAAGTTCAGTAGTGATTGGGCTCAGACATGGCCAGCAGGCCTCAAACGCAGGGCCATGTTGGGATAAAGTTGTTTTGATGTTCATGAAATTCGGTGGGATCCTTGCTGTCATCATTCTGGACATGATACATATTTTTGAAATTTTTTTCTGCGGACAGAAAGTCAGCCATTTTGGTTTTGTGCCTCAATTTTCATTTTACGCACGTTTGAGGCACTTAAAATGCAAAAAAACTTACAAAACTTTGCACCCAAATAGTTCGAACTACTAAATATTTGGATTATTATCCCTTATTACTTTTAGCATTTTTTAGGTGCTAAGGGTGCCAGAAAACTCACACAACTTTGCACATGTATCAGAAGTGGTGTTACTTGATATCTGATATCTTGGGTCTTGGGTTTGGATGTGGCAAAATGGCTGAAAGGCGCCCCCTAGAAAATTTAAAAGTCAAAGCCCCACCTTTAAATTTGACGCAGATATAAAAAATTTGGTCGGCAGATGTAACATCTCCAGACTTGCCATTGAAAGGCATTGTACTTTAATGAATTCCTCCTAGAGAATTAACCCGAGCGACTTCAAATTTGGTTGGTGTCATCTAAAGACCTTTGTGATGCCAAATTACGAAGCTTTTAAGTTTTTGTGGAGCGCCCTTGATGTGGCATGCCGGTCAATTTTGCCCAAAACATGAAACAGGAAGATGTTGTAACTCCACTTTACATTGTCCAATCTGCCCCAGATTTCTAATGTTTAATAAGAGTCAAGACCCGAACACATCTACATGTCAATATTGAGTCATAGTCAAAGCGCCACTGACTAACAACTGGAAGTCAGCCTTATGTGACAGACATCGCATCTACATCGTGTGGTCTACATATGATTCACAGCAACATGATATATGATTAGTGTGTGTTCTTTAGTGCCACATAGTCGACACAGGAAGTGATAGTTTTCTCCTACATCCAATGTACAATATTCCTGAAAAAGTATATCCATGTCAGTTGCCCTCTGGTAAATGTATTACTGACTTAATATTTCACTTATGTAGTATTGTCTACAGGCAACAGGAGGTGAAGCCTAAATGACACATATTTCATCAAATGTATACACAATGTCCAATATGTCATCTCCAGCGCGACATACTGCACACAGGAAATATTTCACCCTTTCACACAATGTCCGATAATCCTGACAATTCAGAGCTGTGTCAGCTGACCTCCGGTAGTGATACCACAGCTGCTGCTCCCTCCGAGGCATGTGAGGTGTGAAGGCCCGTTCACCGCTGCTTGCAGCTTTAATTTTTTATTTTCCTTGTTTTTATTATAAGTGCTCTTATTTTCTGCTTTTATATCAAGCACTTTGTGTTTCATTTCATGTGTGAATTGTGCTATAAAGTTTATTATTATCATTAACAGAACTGCAAACTACAGCCTCCAAATTGAAAGGGATGATGTATTACACGTTAGTTTTAGAAAGATGAACCTAATCAGCTGTAATACACTTTATGGTCATTACTTCCTTATGATATTGTTATGATGACTTTTCTGTTATGCAAAGCAGTCACAACCTCAGCAGAATCTATTATTCAATTTGACATCAACAACATTCTTTTATAACATTTATTAGAATTTAAAGTATTGCTTGAGAAAAAATAAAACATGCTTCCTACCCCGACCCTTTAACACCTCATCTTAAACTATTTAAGAATATACTTAGCCTGAGGCAGTATGACAGTAGTACTTTGGTGTCAACACCGTCAGATATGGAAATCAAAAACAGAGCTGTGTACATTTAAAAAAAGGTTTCAGAAAGAAGAAATTACAATAAAAACACAAACACCTCTAACATACTAGACATATATAATGACATCACACTGTACAATATAAAAAAATGGATACATTACACCCATCATAAAATGTGCCAGAATAATGGCAGTGAAACTGAAACATGCTGGCCCTGGAGTCTCTTGGAGGACAGATAAGCACCGTTCAGAAGGAGGTAAGCAAGCTGGTCAAGTGGGCTCAGGATTTCTTGGAGGGGCAGATGGGGGGCAAGACCCGGCGGGAGTTGGCACGCACCCATGGGTGGTCGATGACGCTCTGTAGTGACAGACGATCGGTGGGGTTGTGGCGAAGCAGCTTGGAGATCAGGTCCCGTGCGCCATCCGAGATGTTCTTGGGGAATTTCAAATCCACCTGAGAACAGCAAGATGGCATTTTTTCATTTAATCTGTTGCAGCAGAAACTATTACATTCATCAGTATTTTATGTTAGTTGACTATATTATATCATAAGCAGTCTAAAGTACAGTGATGATACTACAGAAAGTAGACATGCATGGTACCAAATTTGACCTCAGCACAATCATTGGCTCCAAGGTTTCCCCAGAATTAACACAAATCAATAAATAACAGGTAAACTAGAGAGCACTCGTGTTATCACAACTATTCATCATGGATACGCAACCCTCAAGTTTCTATTTGGAATTTTTTTTCCAGTATTTGTGGAGTGCTTGATCAATGTTATACATAAATCATGTCCCAAATACTGATACTTATATTTCTAAAGACTTACTGCACACTACTAGGGGCAGGACGATACAGGCGACTGGTACAATACAGCATTCAAGGTTTGTCCGAACACAATGAGGGTACAATGGAACAGTAAAAACATGTCCACAATGTTATCATTAAGATAAACAGTCTTGTATTCTCAGAGTATTTCTGGTGCCTGCAGAACAGAAATAATCTCTTTATGACGACCTTAATGAAAGTCATGAGCTAAAACAGATTGGTCTCTCAATGTTGTTGCTGCAGTTTTGATCTCTTTGAATTTGGATTCTGCAAACAGCTAAAGTAAGTAAGGTAGGAACAGAAATTTGTTTTGCATGTTGCGTGTACTGTGATTGATGTTTATAACAGTCTCACCTTCGTTTTATCTCCCAAATTAGTTGGCTAACTGTGAGTTAGTTAAAGGACAGTTTCACATTTTTTCCAAGTTTATCTCAAAACAACATTGACATGCTGATATGAACATTTAAAGTATTATTGGTCACTGCAATTGTTCCTCCTGTCTGTGAAGAAATCTCTTCTTAAAGTGATTTCAGTTTAAGTGATGGGGGACAAAATCCAGTTCTCAGTGCAAAAATGCACTCTAAAAGGACATCTGAAGCTGCATCCTCAGCAATCTGAATGAGCAGACATTCAAACTGAAATCATCCCCACGTTTAAACAATGCATAGGGCTGTGTTGCTTCAGGTACCAGTGAGACAGATGTGTAAAATTGAAGGCTTCCCAGATACAAAAAAAAAAACACTACACAGCAGCTCATAATACTCAGAGACAAGATTTAACACCTCTGGAAAGTTATCATGGCAGCAACTTTTTTATGTTTCCTTGTGACTATCACAAGGTGGAAGTTTCACGAAGGGCTAAAGTCGGTCCGAACACAGCCTTTTTGTAAAAATCAAGTGTTTATCTTCCAAAAGCTACTGACTGTTAACACAGATTTCCCTCTTGATGGTTCTTCAGTGTGACTAAGCTACACTGCTGAACTAACTTCATATTTCTAACAGAGTGTTGAAACCTCATATTATCTTCAACTCAACTTTAGAAGGCATTTTTGTCCATCATCTCTCACACTGTAACTGCTTAAGAAAGGATCTTTACTGCCAGTATGGACAATTACAGCGACCAATAATCCTTTCAGTATATGGACATGTAAGTATTATTTTAAGGTAGACTTGCAGAGTCTGGTAAGGCCCACTCTTCACTATCCCAGTTGTAAAAAATTCAAGCAACCTGAAATGTTCCTCTCACATACTGCCGACTAAAAAGTTGGTCATTTTGTTAAGATAACATTCATGTTTGTCCAATTGGCTGGACCAGACATCCTTAGAAAAGCACCAACCTTCATAATTCTTTTGTATGTCTCTGAATGGCTGGCAGTTTCAAAAGGTGGGTTGCCGATCAAACATTCGTAGCAGAGGACCCCGATGCACCACAGGTCCACCTTCTCACTGTGTGTGTGGCCCTCAATCATCTCTGGGGGAAGGTAGTCCAGTGTCCCGCACATTGTACGACGCCTGGAAAGATTTAAAAACAAGAGGTTTGACTTATGTGACAGGATATAGCAGTAAAGAGCAGTTTTGAATATAGTGGCTTGATGACATTATGGAACCATAATGGCACTTCTCACCTCAGAGAAGGAGCGTGGACAGACCATCCAAAATCAGCAATTTTCAGCTCTCCGCGATAGCCGAGAAGCAGATTCTCTGGCTTGATGTCACGATGAATCACTTTCCTTTCGTGGCAATACAGTAGTGCATCAGATATCTCCTCCATGTACTGGAAATTTAAAGAGGTTAGCATTAGATCACAACATCAAGATTTCAATGCTGTAAAAGCAGAATTATTTTGATTATTGATTCATCGTTTCAATTGGTTTTCCAAGCAAAAATACTGAACACTTTCTGAAGTGTAATAATTTGCTGCTTTTGCGCGTAATCAATTATAGTAAACTGAATATCTTTGGGCTTTAGACTGTTGGTCAGATAAAACAAGACATTTGAAGATGTCACTGTAGAAATTGTGATAAACATTTATTGGCCAAACAATGAATTGAGAAAATAATGAACTCGTACTGTTGCAGTGCGCTGGTCATCAAATCTCCCACATCGCTGTAGCTCCTTGTACATTTCACCACGTGGGGCGTACTCAAGCACCAAGAACACTCTCTTCCGATCATGGAAATAATTGTAGAAGCGCAAGATGTTGGGGTGCCTGAGAGGAAAACAGATTAGATTTTGAGACATTCTGTAGACTATGAAAGAGGAATTTAAAGTCCATGTGTTCAAGACAAACACAAAAACAAAGAAAATGTTCTGGGAAAAATGCAGCATCATTAGAACACTGGTTAGCAGTCAACTAGTCTATAAGTAAAACAGACAATTACACAGATAAAAACTTTTCCTTGAGTATCTTGAGCTGACAGCGTCTCCATTTCAGTTACTCAGAAGTCTTCTTAAAGACACCAGCGGCATTTGGGAGCTGAATCATCAATAACTCAATTCAACTCAAGCAGTCCAGTGAGTACTTAGCAGCTGTTTTAAATATTTATAAAAATGCATGGCCCACTGACAAATGAAATTAAACCAGCTTTTATTTAGCAGACTTTACTCCCTGGTTAGTTTGAGGAAAGACATTATGTCGTTGATGGGTAAGGGATGAACTGAGTTAGAAAATAGGTTATTCCATATGGTGATTGGTTAGATTTACCATCATTCATATTATATGAAGATTTCTTTCTCAAAGACTGTGAGAAATTGACGAGACTGCAAAGTATGACAAATAATGTTGGCATAAGTTTAATTTGTGTCAATCGCTTTGATCATATGATAATAGAGAGACTGCTCATGGAACATATCTGAAATACAAGAATGTACAGTATTTGTGGCTCAACATCAACACACAAGTGATGACAAAACATTTTTGCAGGATACTAACTTGAGATGGGCCTGAATCTCGATCTCCCTCCTGAGTTGATGCTCCACACCCTCCTTCTCCATCTGTGACTTGAACAACACCTTCAGCGCCACAATGGCTTGCAGCTTCTTCACCCTTGCAAGGTAGACATTGCCAAACTTGCCCTTCCCTAACGGCCGACCGATGTCAAAGTCATCAATTGTGATTTTCCTGAGGAAAAGTGCAGGGATGGACATTCTCATGATCATCGCAAGATGTTTAAAACTATTCATGAAAACAGAACTACAAACTATTACACAACTGGTGAAGGTCTAGAGAATACACTTACTTTGAAGCTGAACTGGAGCTAGCACACTCTCTCCCAGGGCCTAAAAGTGAGAATACAATCAAAACATGCATATTTGTTGTGGTGTCTCAAAGGCATCTGAATGTGAGGAGGGTGGCATTACCTGTGACAGCATTTTTGTCTGTCTCTAGACGTGGCTTCACCTGAACACGCTGTGGGCCTGTCACCATGCTGGGGGTTGCAAACTGATATTTGGAAGCAAACACACAAAAATGCAGTAGTAAGTACCTTATTGATAATCGATTGACAACACCATGATACAAAGTTACAAAAGAATGCATATTTTATTAAACCAACACTAGTTTCCAGTATCTTCACACATCTTTTTACAAATATTACATCTTACCGGTCTTTGGAAACTTCTGGGCTCATAATTTTCCTTGTTCTGTAAAGAAATACACACATACAGATCACATTACATTTTAGCTACCATGTTCTTTGTCATCCAGACCTACGTTTGTTGTTTTAGACATTGTCTAAAGTATGCAAAACAAACAGGATGCTGATGAAATGACCTGCACCAACCAGTCCTTAAAAGCAGCAGATGGCTCAAATTCTCAGGGATTTTTTTTTTTTTTTTAATTCTAGCTGCAGCCACTTTGCTTAAGTTTTGTGCCGCTTTAAACCAGAATGATGACTTAAAGTGTAGACAGTGCTGTTAGGGCTCATCTGACTTCCTGTTTACTTGTGATTTTCACCCAGATATGTAGCAGCTTTTAAAGACATTTGATGTTTTTCAGTGAAGCCATTTTGGCTTTCTTTGCGTTTTCCCACTTATTTTTCTGATATTTTGACCAGTGCTTATAAAAAATTCATATGATGTGCACTAGATTTAATGTACCAAACAACTGATCGATTAATTGAGAAAATAACTGACAGATTAATTGATAATGAAAGTAATCGTTAGTTGCAGCTCTAATCTGCAGACTTTTAAAGTGTTCCTTCTGGTCTGGTACATTTTCAACATCACACCATAAAAAGATATGCTATGTCAGGCATTAATTATACACATCTGGTGGTCTGTTACCTTGTAATAAAGTAATGAAAGTCGGTTTATAATTTGGATTAAACATATTTTACTAATTAGCTGCAAGTGCTTCTGTAAGTACAGTAAGCAGACTCTGTTAAAGGCCTGTTGCATGTTTAAACTAATAACGTTAACAGACTCTCGTTTTAAACAATGATGAAGGTTCAGTAGGCCTCTGTTGAGGCAGCTTTGCCTCACTTTACAGAATTTAACGTTACAACTCCATGGGCTATTTTACTGTAAATAACACATACTAAGGTTTATCTTTGCTGTGTTCGTACGGCATATGTTGCCTGTTGTTATTATGTTTTATATACATGGTGACGTTACGATGTTTTAGCTTCGGGGAGTAGCTTAGCGAACCCAACGTTAGCCGGCTAAATTAGCTGAAATCTATTTCAACTTGAGCAACATATTTTAAGCAGACAGCCGTTGTTCTGTGTTATTAGCTGTCGCCCAGTCCTACCTCACAATCAAAACATAAATAAAACAAACGTTACCTGCATCGTCGTGAAGTAATGTAGCTAGTATTAACGTTTGTCTTTTTAGCGTGGAAAGCTCAGTCTTCCTATATTTTGAACTTCCTCGGCCGCCAACGTTTTCAAAAAGCCGCTCTGCTTGAACTCGATTGGTCGGTAGGCTGCAGATGGAGGGCTCCCATTGGCCAGAATTGTTACAAGAGAAAGCGCATGATTGGAGAATACCGACGCTACTCAGACGTCGACCCGCCCACCGCCCCTCCCATTTATTACAGCATGGAAGTTGTGATTTAACCATGGCTTTAACAGTCGTTTCTTATATTTAATGTTCAAAGATCTGTAGACTTCATTGAAAAAGCCAGTGGCGAAAAAAAAGTTTGTGGACGGTTGTTGTGAACGTTGGCGAATGAATGAACTGGGAGAAACAAAATTAGATATCGGACATTGGAAAATTAGACAGAAAATTAGACATCGGTAACGTTACACTTTACAAAGAAGCTGAAGAGGAGGCTGCTTAACTGAGGAGGTGAATCCGTCAAAGGACAGCCAGGATGCGGCGGAGGATGGAGAGGAGACCTGCTGTTAGCATGTCTCTATAACTTTGTACGTTTGTCAAATCGTTATGCTTTTTATGTTAACCAGTCTACCCATTTATATGTAGACTTGACAGTTCACTTTCTACACCTAGATAAAAACTAATGTAACTAATGTAGTTTAATATTGTATAAAGTCTTTATTAGAGAGGTGTTGATTTATTTTTTGTGTCAGCTGTAGTTTGTGGTACTGTTGAACTGTACTGGTTTATACTGAGGTGTTTCTAATATTTAGTCCATCTTCATTCATATAAATGGGATGGACAAACAGATTACATAAAAACTTATTAACCTTGCTGAGGTTAACATTTATTGCAGGGCTGTTTTATTAGACTACATTAGCTTTATTTAGGCCTACCTGTTAAACTAGCAAGTACAGGGGAAGTTTGATACTTTTAATAGTTTAATAATATTGAAATGGATTAGCCTACATTCCACATACATACCCGCTGTTTGTCTTCTTGGTACTCAAACATCAAGAGGTTAATACTCAGTCTGACAGGCCTTGTACAGTTAGGTGCACAAACATCACTATACATCAATGCAAGAAGTGCCTGTACCTCAACTATGTCATGTACCTCATTAGTCATTAACCAGTACACACTTCAACACAAACAGGACATTTCATGTCTTTGATACAGTAATCATGTGGGCTACGGGAACTTTTTTACTTAGAACCTGGGAAGACAGGTGTGCCCTTACACTACCTATCAAGCAATAAAAAGAAATAGAAACCCTAGAAACAGGTCAGATGTTAGAGGGAAATTTAATTCTAAAAGACTTCAGGCCAGAGAATTTATATTAGGAATTCTGTTGAATAAATATTAAATAGTAAAAACACATAAATAAGCAATAAATACACAATACATATAACAATTAATAAACAATCTTTTAAAAAAAGAGACCAAAGTCCCTTACAAAGGTATGCACAAATGAATACCTATGTGCCTATCCTCGCCATGTCCTTTTCTGGAGCTGACTTGAAACCAGCCAAGCTATCCAGGAACAGCATAGACATGCTGGTCCAGATGCTGCCCCAGGTGGAGCCATGAAAATTGAGGTGCTGGTCATTGTCCACTGACTTACCTGTGGAGCCTCGCACAGGGTAACTGCAGACATCTTTGCCATGCCACCAGCCACAGTTTGCAGGACTGTCCACAACGTTGTGGAGAAAATGTTGACCATCTTCCACAAGGCTACTCATTTCCCCAAACCAGAGGAGATGGAGGAGGTGGGGGCCGGCTTTGTTCGCCTTGCTGGCCATGAGGCATTTCACTGCACTGCCATCGATGGGTGCCACATCGGGATTCTTCCTCCCGCAGAGCCACAGAAGAAGTGTTATTAAATAGAAAACTTTTCCCCTCTATGATACTGTAGGGCATCTGTGATGCCAAGAGCACATTAATGGATGTGTACATTGGAAATTTAGGATCTGTACATTATACGTGTGTCCTACACAGATCCCTCATGTATCAACAGGGCCTGTATCCACCAGCGGGGTACTTTCTACTAGGAGATGGGGGATACCCACGCCTGCAGTGTCCCATTGCTATTACTACACCATAACGCCAGCCTGTAGCAAGTAAGAACACACACACACTCACAGCAAATTGTCACTTTGGTCATTTTGAAATACACCATATATTTTGTATGTGAATTTTAATAAACAGGCCAAGTTGAAGCCCATTACAACAGGCACCACGCAAGAGCAAGAAACATTATTGAGCGCACCTTTGGGGTCTTGAAAACGTGCTGGCGCTCCATCTTCTTGAGGGCCCTTCATGAGATCACCCCAAAGGTGACTGCTGCCTGTTGCATCCTCCACAACATTAGTGTGGCAGCAGGTGATATCCTGGAGGAGGAGGAGGAGGAGGAGAAAGGCCCAGGCGATGTGTGTGTACATATGTTGTATGTGTTCATTTGTTGCAATATTCTTTTTCTTGTTCTAATTTAAATTTAACTGCATGACTGTAAATAATTGTATACAACTGTAAAATACAGGACTTTGTAATTGTTTTGTTTTGTTGTAAATATACACAGTACACTGTTGCTTTCAAGAATGAATTGCCTGGCTTGAATTTCAAACAATATTTATTTAGAATTTATCAACCAGTTTCTCAAACAAAGACAAATATACTGTTGCTGCCCTTTCCCTCTCCTCCTCTCTTGCTATTGCCTCTCTCTCCCTCTCCTCATCCCTCTCAGCTTGTTCCCTCATGAAATTCAGAAGAGTCTGACTCTCCCTGGGCCTCCTCCCATGGGCTGACTGGCCCTGTCTTCTTCTGCAGAAGGGACATAGGCCAGTGTGCTGACTGTGCCACGTGTAGTGGCAGTCAGGTTTGGTGCAACAACCAGGGGCGGACTAATCGAGTGCTGCCCCTGAAGTGCAGCATCCATTAGACTGTATCACTGCCGGGTGGCAGCAGTCACACTACCGGCCTCTGCCCCTTTGCCTGTGGGTGGGTCCCTAAGCTCCTGAAAATAGGGTATTAATTACTATACTGTGAACCTGAATGTTTAAATGTATTCGCAGTCCCAAAGTACACCTAATTTCAAAGGACACTGTATTATCGTCTGTGTTAGGTTTCTTATATGGTCTGGCAAACTAAAGCTAAATAGTTTCTTTAAAAGGAATCTCGGGAAGGCTCTCTCAGTATATAATACTAAGCAGAGAGACAGATTACCTTGTATTTGTCTTTTAGTTCATTTCATTTCTTTTTCCCCTGTTTGGCAGTTGTTGCCAGGCCAGATGTGGCAACAAAGTCCCTAGCAGTGCAGTGCAATGCATTTGAGCTCTCAGCTTTTAAAAAATATAAAATTAATTTCAGATTTCTGCATTTTCAGCAATGCTTTGCGATTCATTTCAGCTGTCAGCAGTCACATGCATTTTCTAGTTCGTGTTACAGTCCTAATTCCTAATTATTCTAGTTAGCAAGGACTTCACAATGAAATGCTTAAATGACTTTTTAAATACAAAATATTACTATTTTTCTGACATACCAATACAATAGCTGCTTTCTGGTGAGTCAGGTGATTTAGGCCTCTTTAGTCCTAAATGTGCACCAAACACATGAATATGAACTTTTGATTAGTTTACAGCCAAGTAAAAATGTCAAATGTAATATGGGCAGTTTTAAAGTAGAGCTACAATGTTTACTTGATAAAGTTGATTGGAAGACAATTAATCAGCAATTATATTTTAATTTTATATAATTGTTTCACTATTTTTTTTTTAAGAAAAAATGCCAAAAATATGTTGGTTTCAGCTTCTCAAATATGCAGATTTGCTGCTTTTCTCTGTTATATCCCTGTGAAATGAATATCTTGGGGTTTGGGACTGTAGATCGGACAAAACAAGACATTTGAAGAAGTTCCTTTGGGCTTCTTTAAATGACACTAAAATTGGCGTTTTTTTCCTATTATTTAAATTTAATTTATTTGGTCTTCAAAATAGATGTGAAACTGAAAATGTTTGCTTACAACAACTGAAAAACTGAAATCCCTCCCTATGAAAAACTTTCAAGTTAAAGGCCAGTATCCACTTTAGATGAGGCAAACAGTCACTGAAGTAGCAGCGCTGGGGGAACCCTTGGGTACATGGATAAAAAATTAAACATTCAAGCACCAACACTATTTCAGCATACATCATACCGAGATTTCTATGAAGCTCAAGCAACCTCAGCACTGATGTTCCAGATGAGCCGAATAGTAAAGATACATGACAACGAATATAAGTTAACTTAAAATATATGATATATAGTGGGAGAACATTCTCAGCTGCCTCTCAGAAGGAGACTCTGAAACATCATCTTCCATTGGTCCTGTTGATGAATCTGCTACTGATACCACTTGCTTGTCACTCTCTGCCTTTATATACTCTGAAATGAGAGGGGGCAGGAGAGACTCATTACAATTGACTAGGCCTACATGACAAAGGACACTCTTACACCATCTTTTACAAGGGCATCACTTATAGCCTTCTGATGTGGATGCTTGACGTCATACATCCTTTGCTGTTCACCACTGAAAAATGATGTGATATTCTGACCTGAAGCAACTGGTGTGACATCTGACGCAGTGGAGGCACGGTACTGTGTGAACCCAAGGGAAGATGGGATACACACTTTAGCTTGCTGATGCCAAACTGTTTCAAGTCATCTTTCTCACAGCAAAAAAGTGTGTATGGCTATAACAATATGAAATAACAATATAAATTATACACATAGCTGTTTGAACCATTACCACTTAAGTTACATATTTGGTTATCTATATAACTAACATGCCAAATAAGTAGATTAACTAATTTAAGCTAGCTGGATAAATGAAAAGCATGAGAAAATAGACATCTTTTACTAGACTGACAGGACAGGGATTAATGAGCTAAACCTCATTTATTATTGACTTAATTATGTTACATGCTAACTAGCTGAGCTTTAACTCTGCTTCCCCTGTGAGTCTGTATGTTTATATTGTAGTTGTGTTAAGGAGGGTGTGATATCGTTAGAAGACACAGCCAGGTCTTACTGTTCAAAAGCTATGCATGCCTGTATTCAGATTTTGGCACGTCCAATGCTGCATATATTACCATATTTTCAAACCCAAAAACCTAACCAATTAGTCCCTAACCACGTTCATGCACGCGTGTGCATGTATGGGTCACCCAGCTTGAAACTGTGACATACCCGGACAAACTGGGACGTCTGTTCACCGCAGCATATAAGCAAAGAAAAATATTCACATATTTATAGTATGACATGTAACAGTTAACGTTGGCAAATGAATCAATTTTTGGTTGGATTAACATTACACATCATATTGTAACGATAGCTAACGTTTAGTATAGTTTAGTTTAGCTAAGTATGTGGATATTCTTCTGTGCACTGCTATAAAAAAAAAAAATTCTTGTAGCTTTCTACCAGTAACGCTAATTTATTTAACTTACCTATAAATTGCATTTGATTCCAGTGATATAATATCCCCACAACCAAACCGAATATCTTGGACCCAGTGGTTGAGTCACTTCAGTGGCTAACGTTAGCTAAAGTTAATGTTAGCTTAAGTTAACGTTAGCTTGTCATTTCAGCCAGCTGCTGCTGGAAATTATTCAAGCGATGACAAGCTCCTTTTTGGGTTCTCTCAATAACAGGTGTGTCACCATTACCGAGGAGCAAGTTCAGGTCAAACTGGGCGACACACTGGCTCAGCTTCGCTGAAGTTATGGACATGAAGGACCAACCCCAGTGTGTCAGCTCCGAACGCCTGCTGGCTAAAGAGGTCACAAAGTGTCAGCTCTGCCCTCTCTGCTGATAACACTGCTGACTCTGGAATAAGCCAGCACGTCACACTGACTGAACAACATGATTATTCATACCTAAAAGAAAAACTTTGTGGCCAGATGTGGCAAAATGAAAATGTGCACACCCCGAGCACGTCAGAAGACAGCAAGCCGGTCTGCCTCCCAGATGACGACCAGCTCAGAGCTGGTATTGCAGTATCTCTGGGACAAAGACGACAGGCCATGCGATACATCGCATGGTGACACAACTGAAGAAGAAATTCCATCACAAGTCTAAAGCTGAAAGCAGCAAGTCGATGGAGATTATCTTCAAGGATATTGACCAACTGTTAACAGAGGAGGACGGGGACATACAGGAAGACAAAGGCAGGAATGAGCTTTATGTATTTCCCAGATATAAAACACCTGCTGGCACCAATGTAGTGGTAATCACCAAAGAACTCACTGAAATGATTTACTGCTACATCAAATATGGGAACATGATGCCGGAAATCATTCCAGAGGCTATGAGGAGGAAGGCAGTGGCTGTTCCTCAGGTCGATGCTGCCATGTATGAGGACATACGCAAGAAAGTCCGCTGTTTCCTGGCTCTCATCAACTGGTGGCAGAAAACCCAGGCTGCCAGCCACTCTGACACAGTCATACTGACTTTACAACACCTTGAGTCACTGTCACAGACACAGTCAGCAGAGGTCAACGCAGAGGAGGACCACGTATCTGTGACATCTAGTGCAGTGGCAGCCTCTGAACGTGAGGAGACACAATCTTGATCTTCACAGGAAGTTGCAGCTCTGGCAGAGAGAAAAAAGCTGCCAGTCCTATTCCCTGTGGAGAGGCTGGTTTCTCAGCTGTACATCAAGGCCAAGGTGAACTGGACCGTATCGCAGCCAGAAGTCATCATCCGGCGTCTCTTCCGGAGGATATGGACTGAAGTCGAGGAAGCAGAATTAACAATAACCCCAGAAACATTTGGAAAAACTCAACAAGGCGTGTTCAAAGACCTGATGAAGGAGTGGGGCTGTGCAATGACTGTGCTGGTTTTAATGACTTTAGAGGTGCCAGCCATGGAAGAATTGTAATAAATCTGAAATGATATGTTTTTTGTGTTAACTCTATTAGATATATTCTAATATTCTATAACTCTTTTAGATTTATTTTTGTGTAATATTCCATCTTACATCAAACAGTCTAGCTAGATTCCTAATTCTGTTTTATTATTTAATTTTAATTTTATTAATTTATTATCTCCATTTTATTGATTTTGTTTATTGTGTTCTTCCATTTTCTTAGCTGTGGTGTCTTTTGTCATCTGCTTAAGTGCCACTGCACTTAAAATTCTGTACTGGTTGTTCCTTTAATTTGTCACCAGTCCGTATGTCTGTAAGTCTGTCTGTCTGTCTGTATGTATATACAGTATGTATGCATGTAAGTCTGTATGTTTACAGTATGTGTGTGTGTATATATGTATGTATATATATGTGTGTGTGTGTTTGTGTGTGTGTACGTTACACCTATAGAGTGGAAACTCATTCGAGGGGTGACATATTTTTGAAAATAATTTATTCTGAAAGAACAAATTAAAACACAGTGTGAGTCGGCTGATCTTCCGTGGCTTTACTGTTTGTACGTTAACTGCCAACTGTAATTAGTTGGAACAATATAATAATGCAAATTCAATATTTCAAAATACAGTAATTATGCATAAAGTAGCTATTTCCATTTAAAATCAATAGGCTAACAGAATCATCAAAAATATACATAAAATAGGCTATTAAAAATGATCAATTCTATATAAGAGCTTTATCAGTCTATTATCTACAATTATCTACAATTCTTATCATTTCCAGTATGAAACAATTATCTCATTCCTTCATAACTTCACTCAAAGAACAGTTACATCAATGATATAATTTCAATTTCAATTCAAATTCAATTCAAATTGCTTTATTGGCATGAACCAAAAACATGTTGTTGCCAAAGCAGTTTACAGAGGAATCATATATTACATATTACGTATACATATTAAATACATAGGTGTGTGGTCTATACAGTCAGGTTCTGAACCTGTCCGTACATTAAAGTCTTCACACAGAAGTATTTTACCTTTGGCTTGAAAGTGACATATCTCTCATTCATCCTCTCTATCTACATGTGACGTATTACAACCTACAACCCGTGAGCTGCCTGGTTGCCTTGGCAATGGTAAACAACAGCGCTGCTAATCAGCTGTTCGGGCTCTGGCTCTAACTGTCTACATTGTATAACCGTTATAAACAAAATGAAAATAAACGTTATTAACCGTTATAAACTGGAACTGAAAATAAACGTTATTAACTGTTAGAAGAAAATGAACAAAACAAAGAAAATATAAACCACAAAACACCACAAAAATAAATCTTACACATACATACATATAAGTGGAGTCAGGCAAACCTTACATCTGATACCCTTTGGCGTTTTGACAGGTTTAATTTAAAGTAACCGTAACCGGCAAGCTAGTGCCAACTTGTCCCACCAAGCTAGCGCAAATACCACTGATAACCTACAAACTACACACTACAATACATAAAACAGCACAATAACAATGAAAACAAGAATAAAACAATAAAAACAGTACATTAGATAGAAAAACCAAAAAACTGTATACACACTTACATGACATTTACCCACCTGAAAGAACAAATTAAAACACAGTGCGAGTCGGATGATCTTCCGTGGCTTTACTTTTGGTACGTTATCTGCCAACTGAAGAATGCAGCAGGCTCATACCTTATATACCCCCAGGTGGTCTCGTGCCTTTTTCACTCCAAATACCAATATGAAATATTAAATAGGGGGGGACGGGGGACGGTATGTATGTATATATGTGGGTATGTATGTGTGTATGTACAGTAAGTAAGTCTGTATATCTGTATATATGTATGTATGTATGTATGTAAGTCTGTCTGTCTGTCTGTCTGTATGTATGTATGCATGTGTACAGTATGTATGTATGTATGTATACATGTATGTAAGAATGTATTTATGTATGTGTACAGTATGCATGTATGTACAGTATGTATGTGCACTGGCGTCTGGTCATTAGCTAACTTGTCACCAGAGAAAACTGTGCAAACAAACAAGTGTTATTATTAATTCACAAATTATTATCTATTATAATTTATTATCTATGAATAAAGCATCTTGCTAAATTGCTAAATTGTTAAGATTTTAGTTCACGTTTATTGTTCTTTGACTTGCTGCTTCAGACTGCGTTCTCCCGATTCGTGTCCGCAGCAGGCCTACGGTGGCCAGCGTGGATGAGGGGCTAGCCCCATCCTCATGATGCAATGTGTATGTGTATTGTATGTGGGAAAATATTAATACGCATGCTCCATTTCACTTCATTTCATGCATTTCATGTTTCACAGTTGATTGGCTAAGCCTGTCACTCAGTCACTCAGACAGCCAACAAGTTAGACTAGTCACCAGCAAACGTAAATTTGAGAAAATGAACGAAGTGGATTACATACTGGAGCACAGTTTTGAAACCCCAACTTTGGAGGAGAAAGTGGAAATAAAGCGCATTGGAACCCACCAGCCACGGGATGTCACTATCACTCAAAGTGCTGGTAAAGTTAACCGCGGGTTTAACGTTGAGTGGCTTTCAAAAAAAAAAGTGGCTAACGGTTAGCTTACAGAAGAAGTCACTCTTCTGTTTTCCGTGTCTGCTATTCGGTAGAGATGGTACTTGGTTGAGAACGGGTGAAAGCATTTTAAAACATCTTTCTGAGAGGATTGCAAAACACGAGAGCAGTGGGAGTCATCTGGACAACGCTGTAAAATTGGGACTACTTGGGAAAGTAAATGTTGCTACACAAATTGACACTGCATACAGGTGCTCCATTGAGCAGCACAACAAACAGGCGGAGGAAAACAGGATAATAGTCGGATAATAACGTATATTAAACTCTGGAAAATGTGAAACAGCGCTTCGGGGCCACGACAAGTCAGTGGACTCGCTGAATCCGGGAACATTTAGGTGTATTTTTGAGACTATGTGTGAGGGGGATTTGAGGCTTCAGAGGCACTATGATGCTCAGCCCACATTCAAGGGGACATCCAGCACTGTACAAAATGAACTGTTAGACTGTATGTATGAAGTGTACAGGGAGGAGATAGCCAAGCAGGTGGAGGAGAAATCATTTGTCACCATACAGGCAGACGAGACTACTGATGTCTCTTGTAAATCACAGATGGTGGTTGTGCTATGATACATGTTGCCTGACAGAGTGTGTGATAGAAAGGTTTTTGGAGTTTGTTGAAGTTAAAGATAAAACTGGCCTCGGCCTCTATATGTGATTTGCTTCTCCAATCACACATAGTCTCCAATAGCATCAAGGCTGTGTTGGAACCACTGAAGCTGGGAGACAAGCTGATCGCACAGACTTATGATGGTGCAGCTGTAATGAGTGGGAACGTCCATGGGGTACAGACGCTAATGAAAGAGACATATCCACATGCCCAGTTTGTTCACTGCTATGCCCACCAGCTGAACCTGACCGTGCAGCAACTCTGTTCAGCAAGGATGTGCATCCTGAAGGTGTTTTTTGCAGATTTAACAGCTTTTGCCACCTTCTTCTCTGGCGCTCCAAAATGTGTAGCGACTCTAGCAGAGGCAACACAGAGACGCATTCCAAGGCCACCTGCTGTGTGATTGAACTTTGAGAGCAGAACTGTCAATGCAGTTTAGGAGAACCGTGCTGCGCTGCTCCAGTGTATGGAGAACATACACACAATCAGGATAGGATGAGGCCACCATGAGTGAGGCATATGGCCTGTCAAAGAAACTTCAGGACTCCAGGAAACTCCTTTCTGAAGCTGCTGGAATTCTTTTCCTTGCCTATGCCAGAAGTAGATGTTTTATACAACACTCTGCAAAAACGGAGCATCGATGCACCTGGGATTGGCAGTGCCCTCACCTGTTTCAAGGAGAATGTCCAGAATATACAGCTGCAAACTGATGAATTGGCCGCCACCACTCATGATGGAGCAGAGGAGCCAGGCCAACGAGTAACCAACACAGCACCGGTGATGAAGGAGGGATGTGACAGTGATCTCTCAGGTGGGGCAGAGGTTTTCACAGAGTGACCACCTGATCGCTGCAAAGCTGGTTGACAGCTTACTCTTCCCACAGTTTGTCCTGTCATTCCCTACATCTGAGCTTGACTGTGCTGTGAAACTATGGCCTATAGGAAACAAGGAAAAGTTAAAGATTGAACTGACCACTCTGTACCACCACACTGAGCTTCATACTGCCACACACACACACACACACACACTGGTGGAAGAAGTACTCAGATCATATACTTAAAAGTAGCAATGCCACAGTTTCAAAGTACTCCATTATAAGTAAAGTTCCTGCATTCAAAATCCTACTTAAGTAAAAGTAAATAAGTATTATAAGCTAAATGTAGATAAAGTATTCATTCTGCAGTAAAATGTCCCCTGTGACATTATTTTATGACATTATAAGATTGTTAATACTGATGCATCAATGTGTATGCAGCATTTTACTGTTGTTTTACTGTAATAACATACTTTATCAGGGTGTATTTAATAAAAAATCATCATAACAACTTCTAGGGCGACATCTGAGTCAGAGAGGAACTTTTCAAAATTGACGAGAATAAAAACTTTCACCTACAATACCATGGGACAGCCGCGACTCAACGCATTGGCCATGCTATCCATCGAAAGCCAGCGGATTCAGCAGCTACAGGACCTCAAGGTGATTGAGCAGTTTGCCCAGAGGAAAAACCGCCATGCCGCCTTTCTCTTCAAGTGAGCCCTCAGCTATGGTGAGTGAAAGCTTGTGACAGTGGTAATGTAACTTGTGTAATTGCTCTCCTTCTCTATCTCTCACTCACTCACTCGCTCACACACTCACTCGCTCACACACACACACACATGGACACACAAGGAGAGAGAGAGAGAGAGAGTGGCAGCAGGTTAGAGAGTCACAGAATGGGATAAACAGGGAGTGTCAGGGCAGGGAAGTTGCTGAGGCAGATGTAACAATATCTTCGTTATTTAGATTTAATTTAATTTAACTTTAATTGATTTTCAGGAGGCATATTGTTGTTAAATGCATAACTTTATGGGACATGCAGAATTTATGATTTTAGGAGTTTCAGTCTATTGACACCAACAATGGTTTATTCTGTAGTCACTTGTGCTTCATCTGAAACACTATATTGTCTCCTAACAGGTTGAGAAGACGAAGAGGAGACACGGCAAGGGTGTAAGGAGCAGAGTGTAAGCAGAGATGTTTTCAAGCCAAACAGCATTTCCTTTGTCACGTGGACTGTGCAACTCGAGTTGAAATTGGTGGACACTTGTAGCACACCCATCCAATTTTTCTTTTTTTTTTTTTTTGGGGGGGGGGGGGGTACTGCAGTACAAACAGAGAAAACATCTTGAAACTCTGCATCATTTTTGTGGCAGAACATCAAACCACAGTAGAGTAAAGCAGCCAAACAGCACACATTCTGTACCTACTTAAAACCACTAGAGGTCGCTGTCACAGCACACAACAGCCTATTTCTTCTGTTTGCAGGGTCACTTAACTCAACTGAGACCTGAACAATGGAAGAATCTGCTACTCTGATCACCTACTGTCAAACCACCACTGACCTTGTCAAACCACTGATTCCCTGGTCTTCTGATATTTTGTTTAAATTCTTCTATTTGAAGTTCTTATTCAATTAGCTGTTAAAAGTGTCCTCTGAAAATCAGCAATGTTTCATAAACACAACACAACAAACTAAAATGACTGTCTCAGAACTGTCTCCATTTTCTCTGTAATAGATTTGAATTTTCTCAATTATTTTGTTTTGCACAAAATTTGGCTGTGACTGATCTATTAAATACACCCTGATAAAGTATGTTATTACAGTAAAACAACAGTAAAATGCTGCATACACATTGATGCATCAGTATTAACAATCTTATAATATCATAAAATAATGTCACAGGGGACATTTTACTGCAGAATGAATACTTTAGCTACATTTAGCTTATAATACTTATTTACTTTTACTTAAGTAGGATTTTGAATGCAGGAACTTTACTTATAATGGAGTACTTTGAAACTGTGGCGTTGCTACTTTTAAGTATATGATCTGAGTACTTCTTCCACCAGTGTGTGTTTGTGTGTTTGATGGCTAATACAACACTGATCCATTTAAAATGGATAAACAGAATTCTAATACCAAAAATAAAGTTAACTTTACATCAGAATAAAATAAATACACAAACCAAAAAATGTGAATACATTCTGTGTGTGTCACAATAAGCAACATGTGACACAGATTGTTCCTGTTGCATTTCATAGAAAAGTCTGTGATTTCAGTGTTGGGAAGTAAATTGAATTTAATCAAATAATGTATTTAAGTATAATTTTGAGGTATTTTACTTGAGTATTTCCATTTTATACTACTTTATAATTTCCACCTCTTCTATTTTCTACATTTATTTGACAGCTTTAGTTACTTTTCAGATGAAGATTTGACACAATGGATAATATAACAAGTTTTGTTTCCAACCTTTTTGGCTTTTAATGTCTTACAAAAAGCAGTGTGTAGTCGGGGTCACATTTCAGACGTCTATGAGTTGTAACCAACTCCACCAAATAGTGATTTTTCCCTCTAAACTTCTTACATGGTTTCATTTCAATAAATGTTCAAATTATCCAATATTTCCCCAAAAATCAAAGATCAGAGAAAAGTCCAAAAACTGGAAGCAGATTTGTGTATCAGAGTTTTGTTTTTTCTTCTTTTCTCTCCCATTAATCATCTCACGACCCCTCAAATTTATCTGGTGACCCCTTGGAGGGGAAAACCCCTAGGTTGGGGACCACTGAACCGAACTAGCTAACTGTATATAAAGTAGCTCAAACTAGCTCCACCTCCAGCAGCTCCAACAGTAACATGCTGCTTACACACTGATGCTTCAGTATTGATAATCTAATGATGTCATATATAATAATATATCAGTCAGGGAGACCAAACCACTACTTTTGGTCTGCAGTTGTTACTGAGAGTAAAAAAGTCAAATCAAACTGATTTCAACTTTGAAAATCATTTCAGACTTTAAAAAGACACTAAATTCTACAGCACAATCTGCCAAAGGGTGCTGGAGCCGCTTAGCAACAGTTGCTGAGCAACAATCGCTGCTTTGGGGCGGGGTTTATGGAATGTGGCTCCTGTGATCTGTGACATCATAGAGATCAGTGGCTTTGCTCCTTTGACCATCTTTGATCTTCTTTGACCGTCTTTGATCTTCTCTGATCTTTTTTGATCCTGTGAAATACTGTACCCTTCATAGACCCAGAACCACATGTATATATCTCAATTCTGTCTATTCGACGTGTTTAACTTTTCACATTAGTACGTGAAAACTGAGCCCAGTGCAGTACACAGAGCGCATTAAGCATTAATCATCAAGCATCGAAGATAAAAAATCATAACAATCACCATGAATAGAACAGGAAACTCTTGCTCAAAGGAGATGCTGGAGATCACAGTTGAAATTTTTCGCCCGCCAATCCAAACCTTTGTTAACAGGATGACAGAGGACCAGTGGAATCTGTTGAAAAGCGGTTTTCCCGACAATGCCACCAAAATCTTTCTTGCTGAGCTGCTGCTTGAAATTATTCAAGCAGTGACAAACTCCTGTTTGGGTTCGCTCAAGAACAGGAGTGTCACCATTTCTGAGGAGGAAGTTCAGACAAAACTGGGCGACACACTGGGTCCGAGCTTTGCTGAAGCTCTGGACTTGGAGGACCAACCCAAGTGTGTCAGCTCTGAACGTCTGACAAACTTGCTGGCTAAAGAGGTCACAAAGAGTGTCAGCTCTGCCCTCTCTGCTGCTAACACCACCGAGTCTGGAATAAGCCAGCACGTCACACGCCCCAGCAGATTGAACAATATGATTATCCTCACCTCAAAAATGTTGAAAAGGTTTGTGAAAAGATGTGGCAAAATTAAAATGTGTACACCCCGAGCACGTCAGAAGAGAGGGAGCCAGTCTTCCTCCCAAATGACGACCAGCTCACAGCTATTTTTTCAGGATCTTTGGGACAAAGATGACAATGACAGCTGTCAGTCACAGGAGGAGGAGGAGCCACAATCTGAGGAAGAGCCACCACAAGACCCATTTGTCTTGCAGGATCCGGAGGACGAAGACGACAGTGACAGCTGTCAGTCACAGGAGGAGGAGGAGCCACAATCCGAGGAAGAGCCACCACAAGACCCATTTGTCTTGCAGGATCCGGAGGACGAAGACGACAGTGACAGCTGTCAGTCACAGGAGGAGGAGGAGCCACAAGCTGAGGAAGAGCCACCACAAGACCCATTTGTCTTGCCGGATCTGGAGGAAGAAGACGAGGAGGAGCCACAAGCTGAGGAGGAGTCGCCGCAAGACCCATTTGTGGTTGAAACAGCTAAAGTTGTCCAGGAGATCATTGAAAAAGCTGTTGATGACATCACAGAGCCTCTTTTCCAGGATGTAGAAGATTCTGAGTATGAGCTGCTGAAGTCTGAGACTTCTTCTGACATTGAGGTTGTGTCTAAGGACATTGCTAAAATGATTGCCAGTGAGGTCAAGACTTTAATTAGAGCATCCAAACATAAGGGCAGAGTGTCTCTGAAAAGAGCGAGCAGCCTTATAAAGAACTTCTTTGCAAAGCTCGTCGCCAAAGCGTCGATACATCGCATGGTGACACAACTGAAGAAGAAATTCCATCACAAGTGTAAAGCTGTAAGCAGCCAGTCGATGGAGGTCATCTTCAAGGGTGTCGACCATCTGTTAACGGAGGAGGACGGGGAGATACAAAAAGACAAAGACGGGAATGAGCTTTGTGTATTTCCCAGATATAAAACACCTGCTGGCACCAATGTAGTGGTAATCACCAAAAAACTCACTGAGATGATTTACTGCTACATCAAATATGGGAACATGATGCCGGAAATCATTCCAGAGGCCATGAGGAGGAAGGCGGTGGCTGTTCCTCAGGTTGATGCTGCCATGTATGAGGACATACGCAAGAAAGTCCGCTGTTTCCTGGCTCTCATCAACTGGTGGCAGAAAACCCAGGCTGCCAGCCACTCCGACAGAGTCACACTGGCGTTACAACACCCTGAGTCACTGTCACAGACACAGTCAGCAGAGGTCAAGGCAGAGGAGGAGCAGGAATCTTTGACACCTACTGCTGTGGCAACCTCTGAAACTGAGGAGACACAATCTCGGTCTTCACAGGAACTTGCGAAGAGAAAAGAGATGTCAGTCCTATTCCTCGTGGAAAGGCTGGTTTCTCGAGTCTATAACAAGGCCAAGGTGAAGTGGACCGTATCACAGCCAGAGGTCATCATCCAGCGTCTCTTCCGGAGGATATGGGCCGAAGTCGAGGAAGTAAAATTAACAATAACCCCAGACACATTTGAAAAACTCGACAAGGCCGTGTTCAAAGACTTGGCGAAGGAGTGGGGCTGTGCAGAGAATGTGTTGATTTTGATGATTTCAGAGGACCCGGACATGGAAGAATTCTTGACTTCCTCTTTCTGCCAGCACCTTGTGACGAAGAAAGGGAATGCCATCACCAGGTTCTTCTCTGCGATGGGAAGAGCTCTCTCCAGGACCTTCAGACGGACACACAGGGTTGGGGTTATGTAGGGGGGATGGGTAGCCTTCATCTTGAAGGGAAAAAGTGAGCCCGGATTACTTTTTTCCTTCAAGATGAATGCAGGGGGTTCTTTAGGGGGGTGTGTAGCCTTTATCTTGAAGGGAAAAAGTGAGCCCGGATTACTATTTTCCTTCAAGATGAAGGCTACCCACCCCCCTAAAGAACCCCCTGCATTCATCTTGAAGGGAAAAAGTGAGCCCGGATTACTTTTTTCCTTCAAGATGAATGCAGGGGGTTCTTTAGGGGGGTGTGTAGCCTTCATCTTGAAGGGAAAAAGTGAGCCCGGATTACTATTTTCCTTCAAGATGAATGCAGGGGGTTCTTTAGGGGGGTGGGTAGCCTTCATCTTGAAGGGAAAAAGTGAGCCCGGATTACTTTTTTTCCTTCAAGATGAATGCAGGGGGGTTTTTAAGGGGGGGGGGGTAGCCTTCATCTTGAAGGGAAAAAGTGAGCCCGGATTGCTTTTTTCCTTCAAGATGAATGCAGGGGTTTTTTAGGGGGGGGGGGGGTGGGTAGCCTTCATCTTGAAGGGAAAAAGTGAGCCCGGATTACTTTTTTCCTTCAAGATGAATGCAGGGGGTTCTTTAGGGGGGTGGCTAGCCTTCATCTTGAAGGGAAAAAGTGAGCCCGGATTACTTTTTTCCTTCAAGATGAATGCAGGGGGTTTTTAGGGGGGGGTGGCTAGCCTTCATCTTGAAGGGACAAAGTGAGCCCGGATTACTTTTTTCCTTCAAGATGAATGCAGGGGGTTCTTTAGGGGGGGGGGGGGGGGGGGGTGGCTAGCCTTCATCTTGAAGGGAAAAAGTGAGCCCTGATTACTTTTTTCCTTCAAGATGAATGCAGGGGTTTTTTAGGGGGGGGTGGCTAGCCTTCATCTTGAAGGGAAAAAGTGAGCCCGGATTACTTTTTTCCTTCAAGATGAATGCAGGGGGTTTTTAGGGGGGGGTGGCTAGCCTTCATCTTGAAGGGAAAAAAAGCCCTGATTACTTTTTTTCTTTAAGATGAATGCAGGGGGTTCTTTAGGGGGGTGGCTAGCCTTCATCTTGAAGGGAAAAAGTGAGCCCAGATTACTTTTTTCCTTCAAGATGAATGCAGGGGGTTCTTTAGGGGGGTGGCTAGCCTTCATCTTGAAGGGAAAAAGTGAGCCCAGATTACTTTTTTCCTTCAAGATGAATGCAGGGGGTTTTTGGGGGGGGGGGGTGGCTAGCCTTCATCTTGAAGGGAAAAAGTGAGCCCGGATTACTTTTTTCCTTCAAGATGAATGCAGGGGGTTATTTAGGGGGTGGGTAATCAATAAATTCAGTTCAATAAAAAACATTCAATAAAAGTGTTTAAATTCAATATCACTTTTCTTATCATTTGCAGTCAAAGCTCTAAATATTAGAAGCATGTTTTGTCTTGTTGTATTAATCATGTAATGTCATGCATTGTATTACGTTCTGTCTTGTCTTGTATCAATTCTTTTGATCATCTCAAAAAAAAAAAGAGTCTTCTTGCATTTTGCAATACATCTGATCTGGTATGTTTTTTGTGTTAACTCTATTAGATATACAATTTATTAAAGAGTGTATCTCCTGTACTGTTTTATTCAGTCCTGTCTTTTACAAGGTAACTTGTCATGTGTATATATTTATACTGTTGCCTTACCAACAGAAATAAAAATACAAACTGATCTGAAAACATTTAATGAAAAGGTGAAACATTGGCTGAAACAAAACCAAACCTGCGATCATTGACCTATGATCATGTCCATGTGCATGCACACATGCACATGGACATGTATACATAGATAGAGGAATAGATACATATAGATAAACATACATGCACTGATATAGATTATGCATGTATGTACATGGACACATACACCTATAAATACTATGCATATATATACATCATTGCCATGAATTAGGGAACATACACATGCACACACATATGCAACACATGTAAATTATGTGATGTAAATACTGTTGCGATTGAGAATGTCACTATTTATTATTTATTATATTATTTAATTAATGTATTTCTGGTAGTGATATGTTATGACTATTCTAAGTAAAAAAGCCTAACCAGGGACAGGGGTCGCAAATTAACCTTGGCTATAAATCATATATGCAACACATCTGTTTCATGTTATTTTAACCTGTTACAATGTTTTTTGCATCGTCCCTGAAAAATAAACTAATAAATAAATTTAAAAAAGTGTGAATTTTGAGGTACTTGTACTTTACTTTAAATTTCAGAGGGAAATATTGTCCTTTCTACTCCAATACATTTATTTGACAGTTTAAGTTTGTTTTCAGATGAAGATGTGACACAATGGATAATATAACAAGCTTTTAAAATAGAACATATTGTTAAAGATGAAACCAGTGGTTTCCAACCTTTTTGGTGTTTGACATCTCACAGAAAGCAGTGTGTAGCTGGGGTAACATTTCAGATGTCTATGAGTTATTAACAGCTCCACCAAATAGTGATTTTTCCCTCTAAACTTCTCACATGGTTTCATTTCAATAAATGTTCAGTCCAATATTCCTGCAAAACCGGACAGGAAAAGAATATATGGGCGTGGTTGTATGTATGTATGTATGTATGTATGTATCTATGTATGTACAGTATGTAAGTAAGTCTGTATGTATGTAAGTCTGTATTTGTACAGTATGTATGTATGTACGTAAACGAAACACAACAAACTAAAATGACTGTCTTAGAACTGTCTCCATTTTCTCTGTAATAGATTTGAATTTTCTCAATAATTTTGTTTTGCACAAAATTTGGCTGTGACTGATCTATTAAATACACCCTGATAAAGTATGTAATTACAGTAAAACAACAGTAAAATGCTGCATACACATTGATGCATCAGTATTAACAATCTTATAATGTCATAAAATAATGTCACAGGGGACATTTTACTGCAGAATGAATACTTTATCTACATTTAGCTTATAATACTTATTTACTTTTACTTAAGTAGGATTTTGAATGCAGGAACTTTACTTATAATGGAGTACTTTGAAACTGTGGCATTGCTACTTTTAAGTATATGATCTGAGTACTTCTTCCACCAGTGTGTATGTGTGTTTGTGTGTGTGTGTGTGATTAACTGTTGTGTATTTCCAGCTGTGGCTTTGAAGAAAATTAAAGAAAATTTCTCAATTAGATGGCTAATACAACACTGATCCATTTAAAATGGATAAGCAGAATTCTAATACCAAAAATAAAGTTAACTTTACATCAGAATAAAATAAATACACAAACCAAAAAATGTGAATACATTCTGTGTGTGTCACAATAAGCAACATGTGACACAGATTGTTCCTGTTGGTTTTTAATAGAAAAGTCTGTGATTTCAGTGTTGGGAAGTAAATTGAATTTAATCAAATAATGTATTTAATTATAATTTTGAGGTATTTTACTTGAGTATATCCATTTTATACTACTTTATAATTGCCACCTCTTCTATTTTCTACATTTATTTGACAGCTTTAGTTACTTTTCAGATGAAGATTTGACACAATGGATAATATAACAAGTTTTGTTTCCAACCTTTTTGGCTTTTATGTCTTACAAAAAGCAGTGTGTAGTCGGGGTCACATTTCAGACGTCTATGAGTTGTAACCAACTCCACCAAATAGTGATTTTTCCCTCTAAACTTCTTACATGGTTTCATTTCAATAAATGTTCAAATTATCCAATATTTCCCCAAAAATCAAAGATTAGAGAAAAGTCCAAACACTGGAAGCAGATTTGTGTATCAGAGTTTTGTTTTTTCTTCTTTTCTCTCCCATTAATCATCTCACGACCCCTCAAATTTATCTGGTGACCCCTTGGAGGGGCCCAACCCCTAGATTGGGAACCACTGAACCAAACTAGCTAACTGTATATAAAGTAGCTCAAACTAGCTCCACCTCCAGCAGCTCCAACAGTAACATGCTGCTTACACACTGATGCTTCAGTATTGATAATCTAATGATGTCATATATAATAATATATCAGTCAGGGAGACCAAACCACTACTTTTGGTCTGCAGTTGTTACTGAGAGTAAAAAAGTCAAATCAAACTGATTTCAACTTTGAAAATCATTTCAGACTTTAAAAAGACACTAAATTCTACAGCACAATCTGCCAAAGGGTGCTGGAGCCGCTTAGCAACAGTTGCTGAGCAACAATTGCTGCTTTGGGGCGGGGTTTATGGAATGTGGCTCCTGTGATCTGTGACATCATAGAGATCAGTGGCTTTGTTCCTTTGACCGTCTTTGATCTTCTTTGACCGTCTTTGACCGTTTTTGATCTTCTCTGATCTTCTTTGATCCTGTGAAATACTGTACCCTTCATAGACCCAGAACCACATGTATATATCTCAATTCTGTCTATTCGACGTGTTTAACTTTTCACATTAGTACGTGAAAACTGAGCCCAGTGCAATACACAGAGCGCATTAAGCATCAATCATCAAGCATCGAAGATAAAACATCATAACAATCACCATGAATAGAACAGGAAACTCTTGCTCAAAGGAGATGCTGGACATCAGAGTTGAAATTTTTCGCCCGCCAATCCAAACCTTTGTTAACAGGATGACAGAGGACCAGTGGACTCTGCTGAAAAGCGGTTTTCCCGACAATGCCACCAAAATCTTGCTAGCTGAGCTGATGCTTGAAATTATTCAAGCAGTGACAAACTCCTGTTTGGGTTCGCTCAAGAACAGGAGTGTCACCATTTCTGTGGAGGAAGTTCAGATCACACTGGGCGACACACTGGGTCAGAGCTTTGCTGAAGCTCTGGACTTGGAGGACCAACCCAAGTGTGTCAGCTCTGAACGTCTGACAAACTTGCTGGCTAAAGAGGTCACAAAGAGTGTCAGCTCTGCCCTCTCCGCTGATAACACCGCTGAGTCTGGAACCAGCCAGCATGTCACACGCCCCGGCAGATTGAACAACATGATCACTCACACCTCAAAAATGTTGAAAAGGTTTGTGAAAAGATGTGGCAAAATAAAAATGTGCACACTCCAAGCACGTCAGAAGAGAGGGAGCCAGTCTTCCTCCCAAATGACGACCAGCTCAGAGCTATTTTTTCAGGATCTTTGGGACAAAGATGACAATGACAGCTGTCAGTCACAGGAGAAGGAGGAGCCACAATCTGAGGAAGAGCCACCACAAGACCCATTTGTCTTGCAGGATCCGGAGGACGAAGACGACAGTGACAGCTGTCAGTCACAGGAGGAGGAGGAGCCACAATCTGAGGAAGAGCCACCACAAGACCCATTTGTCTTGCAGGATCCGGAGGACGAAGACGACAGTGACAGCTGTCAGTCACAGGAGGAGGAGGAGCCACAAGCTGAGGAAGAGCCACCACAAGACCCATTTGTCTTGCAGGATCCGGAGGACGAAGATGACAGTGACAGCTGTCAGTCACAGGAGGAGGAGGAGCCACAAGCTGAGGAAGAGCCACCACAAGACCCATTTGTCTTGCCGGATCTGGAGGACGAAGACGAGGAGGAGCCACAAGCTGAGGAGGAGTCGCCGCAAGACCCATTTGTGGTTGAAACAGCTAAAGTTGTCCAGGAGATCATTGAAAAAGCTGTTGATGACATCACAGAGCCTCTTTTCCAGGATGTAGAAGATTCTGAGTATGAGCTGCTGAAGTCTGAGACTTCTTCTGACATTGAGGTTGTGTCTAAGGACATTGCTAAAATGATTGCCAGTGAGGTCAAGACTTTAATTAGAGCATCCAAACATAAGGGCAGAGTGTCTCTGAAAAGAGCGAGCAGCCTTATAAAGAACTTCTTTGCAAAGCTCGTTGCCAAAGCATCGATACATCGCATGGTGACACAACTGAAGAAGAAATTCCATCACAAGTGTAAAGCTGTAAGCAGCCAGTCGATGGAGGTCATCTTCAAGGGTGTCGACCATCTGTTAACGGAGGAGGACGGGGAGATACAAAAAGACAAAGACGGGAATGAGCTTTGTGTATTTCCCAGATATAAAACACCTGCTGGCACCAATGTAGTGGTAATCACCAAAAAACTCACTGAGATGATTTACTGCTACATCAAATATGGGAACATGATGCCGGAAATCATTCCAGAGGCCATGAGGAGGAAGGCGGTGGCTGTTCCTCAGGTTGATGCTGCCATGTATGAGGACATACGCAAGAAAGTCCGCTGTTTCCTGGCTCTCATCAACTGGTGGCAGAAAACCCAGGCTGCCAGCCACTCCGACAGAGTCACACTGGCGTTACAACACCCTGAGTCACTGTCACAGACACAGTCAGCAGAGGTCAAGGCAGAGGAGGAGCAGGAATCTTTGACACCTACTGCTGTGGCAACCTCTGAAACTGAGGAGACACAATCTCGGTCTTCACAGGAACTTGCAAAGAGAAAAGAGATGTCAGTCCTATTCCTCGTGGAAAGGCTGGTTTCTCGAGTCTATAACAAGGCCAAGGTGAAGTGGACCGTATCACAGCCAGAGGTCATCATCCGGCGTCTCTTCCGGAGGATATGGGCCGAAGTCGAGGAAGTAAAATTAACAATAACCCCAGACACATTTGAAAAACTCGACAAGGCCGTGTTCAAAGACTTGGCGAAGGAGTGGGGCTGTGCAGAGAATGTGTTGATTTTGATGATTTCAGAGGACCCGGACATGGAAGAATTCTTGACTTCCTCTTTCTGCCGGCACCTTGTGACGAGGAAAGGGAATGCCATCACCAGGTTCTTCTCTGCGATGGGAAGAGCTCTCTCCAGGACCTTCAGACGGACACACAGGGTTGGGGTTATGTAGGGGGGATGGGTAGCCTTCATCTTGAAGGGAAAAAGTGAGCCCGGATTACTTTTTTCCTTCAAGATGAACGCAGGGGGTTCTTTAGGGGGTGGGTAGCCTTCATCTTGAAGGGAAAAAGTGAGCCCAGATTACTATTTTCCTTCAAGATGAATGCAGGGGGTTATTTAGGGGGGTGTGTAGCCTTCAAGTTGAAGGGAAAAAGTGAGCCCGGATTACTTTTTTCCTTCAAGATGAACGCGGGGGGTTCTTTAGGGGGGTGGCTAGCCTTCATCTTGAAGGGAAAAAGTGAGCCCGGATGACTTTTTTCCTTCAAGATGAATGCAGGGGTTTTTTAGGGGGGGGTGGCTAGACTTCATCTTGAAGGGAAAAAGTGAGCCCGGATTACTTTTTTCCTTCAAGATGAATGCAGGGGGTTCTTTAGGGGGTGGGTAGCCTTCATCTTGAAGGGAAAAAGTGAGCCCATATTACTTTTTTCCTTCAAGATGAATGCAGGGGTTTTTTAGGGGGGGGTGGCTAGCCTTCATCTTGAAGGGAAAAAGTGAGCCCGGATTACTTTTTTCCTTCAAGATGAATGCAGGGGGTTATTTAGGGGGTGGGTAATCAATAAATTCAATTCAATAAAAAACATTCAATAAAAGTGTTTAAATTCAATATCACTTTTCTTATCATTTGCAGTCAAAGCTCTAAAAATTAGAAGCATGTTTTGTCTTGTTGTGTTAATCCTGTAATGTCATCAATGGTATTATGCACATATATACACATCATTGCCATGAATTAGGGAACATACACATTCACACACATATGCAACACATGTAAATTGATTGTTACGTGATGTAAATACTGTTGCTATTGAGAATGTCACTATTTATTATTTATTATATTATTTAAATAATGTCTTTCTGGTAGTGATATGTTATGACTATTTTAAGTAAAAAAGCCTAACCAGGGACAGGGGTCGCAAATTAGCCTTGGCTGGAAATCATATATGCAACACATCTGTTTCATGTTATTTTAACCTGTTACAATGTTTTTTGCATCGTCCCTGAGAAATAAACTAATAAATAAAAATAAATTAAAAAAAAAAGTGTGAATTTTGAGGTACTTGTACTTTACCTTACATTTCAGAGGGAAATATTGTCCTTTCTACTCCAATATATTTATTTGACAGTTCAAGTTAGTTTTCAGATGAAGATGTGACACAACAGATAATATAACAAGCTTTTAAAATAGAGCATATTGTTAAAGATGAAACCAGTGGATGAAACCAGTGGCGTTTGACGTCTGACAGAAAGCAGTGTGTAGTTGGGGTGACATTACAGATGTCTATGAGTCGTTAATAGCTCCACCAAATAGTGATTATTCCCTCTAAACTTCTCACATGGTTTCATTTCAATAAATGTTCAGTCCAATATTCTTGCAAAACCGGACAGGAAAAGAATATATGGATGTGGTTGTATGTATGTATGTATGTATGTATGTATGTATGTATGTATGTATGTATGTGAGTCTGTATGTATGTGTACAGAATGTATGTATGAACTGAAGAGGAATACACATTTGGGTACAGACTTGATAATCAACATTTCGGTAGAGACTTGACAATCGAGTGACGTCTGGGACAATCCTCTTTCCTGCCTCCTGACCCCCTGTTTTTGCCCCCTTGATTTGCCTTGATCTTGTATGCGAATGCCCTTCCTTCCTATCTTCTGCTCACCATTTGTTGATCACTGCTTTGATCCTTACTGTATAAAATCGTTCCATTTCTTCTGCTCTGGGTCAATGAGCTCACCGCATTTCCGGAATGCTATTAAACCACTTCCACCACAGCAAACTTTGAACAAGGACTTGAGTGATTTTCTTCAACAGTACGTATGTCCATAGCTTCACTTTTTTCAGTCCAACATTGCTGCAAAACTGGACAGGAAAATAATATATAGGTGTGGCAGTGGCAGCTGGTGACTCAAAAAATTGGGGAAGATAGGACGAAAACCAACATGGAATCTTACAACAAACTGCATCAAACTATATCATTGTCCCCCACCTGATGAAATCCGAGGGGTGGGGGGCAATTTTATATGCCAATAAAACAATTTGCTTTCAAAAACAAAAACCCCTAAGTGGTGAAAAGGCTACTTCTTTAAAGACATTTAGCATATACATAATGTCTCTAAACAAATATGTGCTCATTTTAGCCATGGAGTGGTTCAAATGTGTCATTTTACCAACAAAGTGAAATTCAAATTTATAGTACTGTTCTATTTTGACAACAAGTTTATGTTCTCATCAAAAACAGACAACATATCACATGATTTACACGTTTCCTATGTATTTTCTTAGTATACAGAAATATATAAAGTAGCATAAAGCTTATAATGTGATACAGGTTCAGATCAGTGCTGAATACTAGAAAGATTGAACACTAAAAACATTCACAGATCTAAAAGTGTAGGTTCACATCAGAAAGTATTAATGCATGCATGCACCCTTATCTATATGTACGATATACAAAATAAAACCTTCCTCTTTTTAACAGTGAATGAAACAGCCTCTGTCCACATCATCAAAACTTGATGATAACAAACATTCACCGCAAACATCATTTAGCAGCTAGATGCTAATAAGCTGCTCATCTGCAGCACATTAAACAGCAGGTACACATAACTCAAATGTCACATCGGACCTGTTAAGATGCTGGTTTGATCGTTGTTCTTCAGAATCCCTGTTAACGACACGCTGTCTGTCCATGACTTGTACTTACAGCAGTTTGTTTACTTTGTCTTAAATGAGACATTAAATTTTGCAATTAATCCGCAGTTCATATGCCTGCTGAACCGTGGGGGGCGATCCGTACAGATCACAGATCAACTACAATCAGTTACACCACTAGTTAACACTTGTTATTCTAGCTACTTTAAGCTTATTACTCAGTATACAGCTCAGCTTAAAATGAACTAAAGAAACTGTCAGAAGCAAGCAGCCAGACCCCCTGCACTTATTCACTAATCACACATCAACAGGTGACTGAACAACCACTCAATTAAAAACAAATGAATGAGTGAGTCCAGACAGCTCACTGTAACTTCAACAAGCAAACTAACGTTACCCACAACACATTATATGATCTCTGCTGCATTCTTGTTAAAGGGATACAAAAAAACACAAAAAAGCCACACAGGGACATTTAACCATCAGAGATGAAATTAGCGACCAAAGAGACAGAGAGAGAGAAGCTGTATCTGACTCACGTTATCTGACATCTTCTTTCTTTCATGGAGATGAAGTATTCATGTCATAACGTCCATTTGTAGCTGTTGGTCATCTTGTTTGTTAGTTAACAGAACTTTGTGGCTGCTGGTTAACCAGACTGATATCATTAGCAACAATGACAAACAAGCTAACTCTCCTGGTTGTTTCTCCGGTTGCTTCTCTCTCCAGCCTCCCCAGCAGTGTCCTGCTGCTGCTGCACTGCCCAGTCCAGATAATTTCTCCGTTAGCTTAACAACAGTCCTTAACAGTCCTTCCATGGATGTATAAAGAGTCCTTAAGGCTGCTACAACAAGCTAAGTCTTGCGTTGGCTAACGCAAAGAGCTATCTACTGCTGCTACTCTGCTTTACAGTGGAGAGAATTGAAGATGAATTCAAGAAACTATCATTGGACCAACTCGATGTCAATATTGCATTCTGGTTGTTGATTGGTAAGGGAGGACAGCCTCCCTTGGAGCGTAATTTTACATGTCATGGCCAATCACAGATTAGCATGAAAAAGATGAAATATATTTAGTCCAATGTAAGAGATCCCGCCCTGCAGAGGTCAGCAGGCACCCGTCCTCCTCTGTCCCCCACTCCATCTCCACCAATTGCGCCCCCCCCCCACCACTTCACACACTGCTCTTTCTCCTCCTGCCCTGCAGGTGTCGTTGTTGAAAAATTTTAAACAGAATTTCAGCGATGGATTTTTTCTAAAGGAGAGAAAAAATACTTTATAAATACTGAGATTTGGTAATGGTTTATTTCAACCAAATATTCTTTTTTATATTTTGATCTCCCTTTTGCCTCTCAAAAAATAGAGGAGGATCAACCTCCTCTGCCTCTATGGACCAGCCTCCACTGAGCTGTGGTTGTATGTATGCAAGTCTGTATGTATTCATGTATGTATATACAGCATGTATGTACAGTACTGTGCAAAAGTTTTAGGCACTTTAGATGTTTAAATTTTTATCCATTATGCAATGCCATCAGGGAGGTGTCTGATCGGTCCCAAATTTATTCATGACATGACAATGACCCCGAGCATACCGCTAGAGTCATAAAGCACTATTTTCAGCAACAAGAAGAATGATGAGTCCTGTAACAGATGGTATGGTATGGCCCCCAAAGAGCTGATCTCAACATCATGGAGTCAATCTAGGGTTACATGAAGAAGCACCTGAGATGGCCTAAATTATAAATCCACAGAAGAACATTCTTTCTCCAGGATGGTTACAACAACCTACCTGCAAGTTACCATGAAAAACTGTGTTAAAGTGTACCGAGAACTGCTGTTGTTTTAAAGGCAAAGCTGCTCACAGCAAATATTAATTTAATTTAGGTTTCTTCTGTTTACTCAACTTTGCATGAAGTTCGTTGATAAATAAAAAACATTCATAGCATTGTTTTTGAAAGTATCCTCATTTTATTTTTAATGCCTAAAACCTTTGCACAGTACTGTATGTGTGTATGTATGAATGTATATATGTGTGAAAGCATTCACACATATATTTCATGTAAGATCTTAATTGGAAAAATAACTTTAAGTGGCAAATAAATGTAGTGGAGTAAAAAGTACAATATTACCCCCCTGGAAAACGTGGAGTACAAGTACAAAGTAGCATGAAATGGAAATATTCAAGTACAAGTGCCTCAAATTTGTATTTAAAGTACTTGAGTAAATGTAAAAACATAAAAATAGTCACATTCCACCACTGGATGCTTCAATTAGTGACTACGACCAGGGGTACAAGTTATTATTTTCATTATCGATTGAGTAAAACAAAAAAACATTTCAAATCATCATAAAGCCTGACACCTGAAAAGGTGAAACCAGAGAATATTTGGTGTTTCTGCTTGCAAAAATTACTAAAATAATCGATTATCCAAAGTGGTAGCAATTAGTAAATTAGTATTAGTATTAGTAAATTAATTGTTTCATTGTCACCTACATCCTGATAATGACATAAGACACAGAAAGATAAGTACCATATATCTCTATTTCCCATACAGAAGCAGCATATTGTGTTTTTAAGTCTTTTGTTTTGTTGAGATGTTATATGAGCACTTGATTATCAATCACTGAATTTCATGACTATTCAGTTAAAACACAAATCTTTTATGATGTCTTTAGAGAATAATCTATCAATCAAATTAAGATACAAAGAAAAATGATACTTGAAGATTTATTCATCCAGATTTATTCAAAACTGTTTAACATCCCACCTTCTAAATACTGTTGACACACTTCATGTCAAGGACACATATTTCCCATGTTTTCCCTCATGTATACAATAAACAGACAATAACAATTAACATTTCTATTTTTCATAATTTCTAAAAATCCATGTATGGAAAAATAACAGAATTTGGAGTTGGAGTTGAAAAAAAAAAAACACACACCTGCTTGTAACAGATAATTTTGTTAATGTACACTGTTGAAAAGAGGTGAAGCAACAGGAAACAGGTGCATCATTGCCAACAATACACTTCATTTCTCTGCCTTGGTAACCGACAGCTGCTTATGTGTTTACAGTCAAGCTGTGACATACGTTCCACATTTTGTACTGCAACTCAGTTAAAACAGTATGACAAAAACTTCTTAATCATTTTTATGACGTTTGCATTGATGTAATGAGGTACTTTGATTTGTCAGGTATTTCATGTGCTGGATTAGCCAACAATTAATATTCCCATCTGGTTATTTTATCCATAAACAGCTTCTTATTTGATTTTCCATAAAAAAGGTACCACATCACAATATACTCTATAACTACATTAAAAATCAAGTTTTTATGAAGGTCTGCAAATCTGATTGTGAAAATGAGAATCAGGTTTCTTTATTTTTGGGCTTTTTGTAGTATAGTTTGAACATGTATATGCACAATTGTGGCTTATATGAAAGTGTGGTGTCTTGTAAGCCCATGTGGGCTGAGCACAGTTGTATGCATGACACAATGATAAAAAAACATAATTCATTCATTGATTATATCGCTATCACTATATAAAATTACATGTCTTTGTAATAGAGGATCCATATCGGCCACTCCTTTACAGCAGCAGTGGATACTTCATTTCATTTAGTCTGCATTTATCTGAACAGAGCAGTTGGTGAAAACTAGTGCACAGCATGGCAGCAGCACAGCCAGTGAGCGGCGCAGACTTGGAATAGGATCATTCATATCTAGTTTGTTCTCATCGTTGCTGCTGTCTCCACCTACAGCTTCCTCACTGTCCTGCTCTTCTTCACCACCACCCTCTCCCTCCACCACTGGTGGACACTGCCGAGGCTGGAAGATTACATCCAAAAACTCCAGTCTGCGGAGCCCACGGAGCATCCTGCAACTCCGCACTATCTGCATCTCACTGAGCGTGCAAGCCCACAAGCACAGACACTTCAGGTCCTTCAGACGGCTGGCACAGAGCAAGCCTGGCCCCACTTCCTTACCACCCAGGCTCAGCTCCTCTAGTCCGAGCCATCCTGCCCCTAGCCCCAGAGAGGCCATCTGTAACTGGTAGCCCTGCCGCCCAGTGATGCCTATTTCTAGAAACTTGAGCCTGAACAGCCCTTCCACACCGCAGACGCCATCCTTGGCAGCGCAGCTCCTGAGCCCGTTAGCCGTCACACGAAAGGTGTCACGCAGCTCCAGTCGACTGAGCCTCTCCCATGATGTCAGACTCTGCAGGTGCTGGTCCGTGAAAGAAGGAACATTGTTAAGGACTAACCTCTCAATAGAAATCCCCGATGGAGAGCCAGACCCTTTTCCTTTCTGATCCCGTCCTTTCTGTTGAGCACCAACACTGGATGTAGCTTCTGCTCTTTCTTGGGGATCAGCAGGGGACGTAGGAAGGCTCTGGTCGAAAAAGCCCCGAGGCAGCTCACAACCACGCAGCTCCAGCACCTGCAAAGACGTAGGTAGGAGCTGGCAACTGGGAAGGCTTCTCAGGTCTGCATGCAGAAGGTAGAGCTTACTCAGGCGAGGGCACTTTGTAGACAAAGCTTTGAGCCAAGACTCAGAGAGAAAGGTACCCCCTCGGGCAGAAAGCAGCAAACCACGCAACCGTAGGCACCGTAGTCCACAACCCAGGAACTGACGCAGCAGGACCCAAAGTATGCGGGATGTCACCTAACACACAAAGGACGGCCCATGATATGTGTATGTGGCAAAAGAGAGACAATTTCTATCAATATTTGCCAAGACACAACCAATATGTAATAGCATTTATGTCATCAGAGGCTTAAGGCAACGCAGGTTTATTTGTGGAGCACATTTCATGCACAAAGGCAATTCAGCATGCTTTGCATAAAGTATGAAAAACATTAAAAAGGAAGCATGGCTTAAAACATTATAATGATATTTAAAACATTTAAAAAGATGACACAGAGAAGCAAATACCAGAGAGGTAAAAGCGTAGATGAGAGGTAGATGATAGTGAGTGTTTAAGGTTCAGTGAAAGGTGATGGGGAACATAAAGGTTTTTAATCTGGATTTATCAGTAGTTCAAGTCAGAGCAAGTCTCATTTCCTCTGCAAGTTTGTTCCAGCTCTGCATAGTAACTACATGCTCCTTCTGCAAGTTTTAGGGGAATAAAAGGGTTCATATGGTAAAAGACAGTCAGAGATTGACATATATAGACAAGCAGCAGTAACTCAGATTCTTCTCTTTGACACTCTACAGGCCAGTGAGCAGACCTGTGAACTGGCATGATGTGTTTAATGTTCTTCATCTCTTCTAATTAGGAGTCAGCGGCAGCATTTTGAATCAGGAAAGTTACCAGAAGATCTAACCTGCTTGAAGTGAAAGCGTAAACACCTTTTTTCTGTGTCTTGCCATGTTTTTAAGATGGCAGCATTGATTTGATGTGGCTGTTAAACTGAGTGCATGATTACATCAGGGTTTCGGACTTGATAAAGTTATTGCTGTTGGTGCATGTATATCAGATCTGTATGTATTAGCAAATTACTTGTTGTACAGTTATTTTGCCAGTTAGCACCAGTGTGCCTCTTATGTGCTGGCGCCTACTAGAATGAAGACTACACTGATGTAAAAGGTAAACTAAAAGAAAACAGGTGAAGCCACATTACTAGACGCATCCTCACCCCTTTCCATGCTGTCAGATCGACAAGCCTCCACAGTCTTTGGTCTTTCACAAGGCGTCTCCATCTCTTACAGACTCTGAAACAACACCGTGAAATACAACAAATAAATCATGTGACATGAGTCACAACAACAAAGCAGCTACTGAGTTTTGTTTCACAACACGGATAACAAAAAACACTGACAGCAAAGTTTAAACTCTCTTACCTTCCAGCTCGGACGAGCTCTCGTACGCTCAGATATGACAATACGTCAATTAAAATGTTTTCTGGACAGTAGTCTAGATTACAGGCTTTAAATTCATCCATTTTGTAAACAAAACTGTTAAAACCTTGTAGACGGACCGATATTCCGACGCACACAGGTTGCGCCCAAATCAGGAATCCGCAGGAAAAAGCTACCCGGTGACTGTAGGACCTAGCGGCAGTTAAATGGGTTTAAAATGAAACATACTTCTTTATACACAACATATCGTGTCTAAGTAGAAACCAATCCTTACTTTATCGTAACATTGTTCAAATTGTGATCTTAAATGAGCGGAAGAGAGCATATTTTAAAACGTCTGAAATATAGCGACATCGCCACCTAACGTCCGTTATGTGAACAGTCCACTGCGCCTGCGCGGTTTACCGGACAAGATGGCGACCAGCAATGGTGGAGGAATGGAAGTGGACGGGGCAGGCGAGTATTTCTCATTTATATCATCATTTCTGCCTGATATCAGGGTAGATCTGTATGCAGACTGTAGGAGGTGCTTTATATTGTTGTTATTAGTGGCCGCAGGGTGATGAATTGGTGGTGTTAAAGCCATCTTGTTTACATAAGCGCGTTAAGTTAACGCGCACGGCTCTGCTGGACGTTTCAGCTGGCAAAAAATGAGCAAATATTCTTCTCTGAGGTTTCACAAAGTGTTAAACAATAAAGTAAACGCTTCTCTATCAGCACCGGTTTGTTCAAGACTAACTTATAACAACAAATAAGGACTGGTCTTGTCTTGGACGCCCACTGCCTATGTAATGTGAGATATGTCGGCCTAAAGCTGTGTGTATCGTTCAATATCTTTTCTTATGCTGGAAATTAGTGATCCGTTTTTCTATCAATCAATCAATCAATCAATCAAACTGTTTATGAAGCACCATTCATACAGATTAGTGCAATTCAAAGTTCCTCACAGATGACTGACAGGCCGATAATAAGACAGAACAAGTGTAAACAGTAAAACAATTTGAGATTAATGCACACGAGAAATAAAAAATATGAAAATGTAATAAAATATGTTTAAAAGCTATAATAATAATAAACAATAAACAAAAGTGACATAAAAAGCAGATTCGTTTATTAAAAAGAAACAAACAAATAAAATCTAGTATTGTTTCATTGAACAACGGTGTCTAAATTAGCCAGAGACTAGACAATAACATCATGACTTATTCATTTCATTGTGAGCAGGAGTAGAGTTATAGTATATATTGGCTTTGAACATATCCCAGTCGTCATATTATCAGGTACAGTCAGATCATTGGATTTATTAGGCAAATTCTGATATCGAGGATCCTGTTATTCTGTCTGTTTTTTGTGTTTTGTGAACACGATATATGCTGAGCAGGACATTTTACAGCTGAAAAATAAACTTGTCAGTACTCTCTCCTGGACAAACTGTGTATTGGAGATACTGTTTCGAAAGTATTCCAACATATTTTTGGCATTTCTCTTAACTTATTTGCCAAGATATATGCGGGTTAAATGGGTGAGTTATATTAAAAAAAAAATCACTCTCCATACAAATTGTAAACATGTTAATTTCTGCTGTAAAGTTGGGCATTTTAACATGGGGGTCAATGGGGATTGGCTTGCTTTTGGAGCCAGCCTCAAGTGACTATTCGAGGAACTGCAGTTTTTGGCACTTCCACGTTGGCTACATTTTTCAAACTGACCATTAGAAGATCCCTTCATAATGCACTTACGATATAAGTGATGGGGGCCAAAATCCACAGCCCTCCTTCTGTGTATTTAAAAGTTTATCTGAAGCTAATATGAAGCTTCAGCCGTCAATATGAGCCAAATCAAGTAGATGTCTTTCAACGTTACAGTCTTTTAAGTGCCAAAGTCCCTTTTTGTTACTATACTTTCACTGCAGCTCCACAGGGAAACACTGTCTGAGGAAACACAAAGAGGGAATTAGATGCTAAAAAGACTATAAATGTGGCAGATATCCACTTGATATGACTAACAGACTGCTGAAGCCTCATATAAGCTTCAGATAAACATCTAAATGCGTTTTGCACAAAATCACTGTGTGGACTAACTGGATTTTGAACAGGGGGAATGATTTCAGCAAGGAAAACCTCTTCCAGTGTTCATACGGACACCTGATTGTTCTTTTAAGACAGAGTTGAAAAATTGTGAAGCTATTCTTTAAGCTAATATCAGCTGGTTTATAGCTCTAGCTTTAGGTGTCATATTGGCAAATGTTTGTGGTTGTAGTTCAGGGCAGCGAATAACAAGTTATTTTGCAATTTCCCATAGTCACATTTTTACATTTTTTTTTATCCGACTTTGTTGAATTTATGAATGAAACAGAGAAAAGCAGCACATCCTCACACCTTAGAAATGTAACGTTGCTGATCAATATTCTATTGATCAACTAACTGATTAATCGACCACTCATGTTAACGTGCTTGTTTGTGTCTCTGTGTGATTGTAGCCAGCCCCAGTGTTATGGCCTCGGGGGTCACTGGGAGCGTCTCTGTGGCCTTACACCCTCTGGTTATCCTCAACATATCTGACCACTGGATACGCATCCGCTCGCAGGAAGGAAGACCGATGCAGGGTATGTATGACAACTCTATACAAGAAAGATGGCATGTAAGCATTTAAGTAATGTACAACTCGTCTTGTGTTCAGCTGAGCTGTTCTGTAATGACGCAGGTAATAACAGTAGATGTGGGTCATTGTGTTTGTTCTGCTGCTCAGTGATCGGAGCCCTGATCGGGAAGCAGGAAGGTAGAAACATCGAGGTGATGAACTCCTTTGAACTAATGTCTCACACCATCGATGACAGAGTGCATATTGACAAGGAGTACTACTACACCAAGGAAGAACAGTGTAAGTGATGCGTATGGACAAGAATACACCTCTGTTTGAACGTCCATATTGTTTCATGACTCATTATTTGGGCTGCAACTAATGATTATTTTCATTATTGCTTAATCGATTAGTTGTTTGTTATATAAAATGGTGAAAAATGTTGATCACTGTTTCCCAAAACCCAAGATGACGTCCTCAAATGTCTTGTTTTGTCCTGACCGACAGTCCACAACTCACAGATATTCAGTTGACTGTAATAGAAACCATAAGATATCCACATTTTTCTTAAAAAATGACTCCGACCAAATTAATCAATCATCAAAATAGTTGGCAATTAATTTAATAGTTCGCAACTAATCAATTAATCAACTAATTATTACAGTTCTACTGATTTATTATGAAATTCAGTGCAGCCTGATTCTCTGGCAGAGTTATTTTCCATTAATGTGCCAGTTTTCAGAGGTACTATGTCAAAGCCTGGTCCTTAATGCAGATTTTCTTTAATATTTCCTGTTGTCTCTCAGTCAAACAGGTCTTCAAAGACATGGAGTTCTTGGGTTGGTACACCACAGGCGGTCCTCCTGATCAATCAGATATCCATATTCACAAGCAGGTAGGTGAAAGTTAAAGGTGCAGTAAGTTTTATTGAATGCAGAAATTGTAGCACTGTAACAGTCCCTCACCCACTCATGTCAGTAGCAAGTGTCAACAGCAGCGACCCTTATTGTTCAGATAGCTGATCTACAATATTTATTTTGAAATCAAATAGCCGGACATATTTTGTTAATCATTCATCCAATTCAGAGATATTTTACTTGTGAATTCAAACAAAATGTCAACTTAAAAAAAATCATACAGTGGTGTCTTTGATGTTGGAAGGGAATAGTTTAGACATGTTTAATGTGTTTTGGGCTGTAAAAGTGAAATCAGCTCATAGTCCGATAGTTATTTCAGATTGTGTACAGTTCGTAACTCGCATTTCTCTCTTCTGTCAGGTGTGTGAGATCATTGAGAGTCCTCTCTTCCTCAAGCTGAACCCAATGACCAAACATACTGATGTGAGTTCTTCCGATTCTCTTATTTTTCTCATTTCCAGAATTCAACATTAGCAGTAGATCGTTGTTGTTTCTAAACGATGTGTCCTCTTCTCCTTCAGCTTCCTGTTAGCGTATACGAATCTGTGATTGACATCATCAGTGGCGAGGTATTCTTTATGTCAAACATAACGTAACATTTACAGTGAAAGAGTCTGCTGCCTTCTAATCAGTCAATATTGAGTATTTCCCACTGAGAATTGTTCAAGTTTTGTCTGTTCCAGGCCACCATGTTGTTCGCTGAGCTGACATACACTCTGGCCACAGAGGAAGCGGAGAGAATCGGTGTCGACCATGTAGCTCGAATGACCGCCACCGGCACAGGAGAAAACTCAACAGGTAAGAGAAGCTGTCACTAATGTTTGAAGTGAGTTTACATACACTCTTATGTCCTGTTCCCTGTTAGCAGTGAACCATTTGCACTCACGTATTGTTTTTAATGTTGCTTTTATGAACACTTTATTTTTACAGTAAAACTCTTATCTCAGGACTTATCTTTGACTTATGATAACCTCAAATGAAATGGTTATCCCAGCTAGTATTGCCTTGGTTACTGCTGTTGTTTCTTATAGTTTTAATAAGCTCAGTTTCAAAAGTAATGTTTTGAATATTTTGTGTGAATATGAAGAGGCTCTCTCATTCAAAGTTAAAGATTTGATAAGACCAACAGGGCAGAGCAGCAACACATCGGTCCTAAAACAGCAGAAGAAAAGCTTTGGATCGTAGATCGTTGACTGTCTTGTTTTCAAAAAGTTCTTCTTTACACAGAAGGGATTCATTTCTGTAAAGTATTTAGGATACAGACATAAATGAATTTCTTTCTGTAAGGGCTGTATAGGAGATTCTGGCGTCTTTTATGTGTGATCATTAGAGGTCTGAAAATTTTCCCAGTATGCTGTGTCAGTTTCTTGGTTTTTTTTTACTATAAACATACTTGGTAGTGTAGAAGACTAAGACTACACATATAGAAGCACCTGAAATTAACATTCATGTGAAGAAAAATGAAAATCAAAATTTCGTGATTAATGTGTAACTAGCGAAAGGAAGATGTCTTTTATATTTTGAAGCATACTACAGTTTCTCTCATCCTGTGCAAACTGTTAATTGGAATCATAAATGTGTTGTAACTGTATCTGCATATTAAATTCAAGTTAATTCATAGAACACAAGCTCATACAAAAGCAAAAAAAAAGTGCTCAAAACTGTAGAAAATACGTTAAAATGTAGATACGTAAACAGAGAGACAGCATGCATACACATACAACATGGAAAATAAATAAATAAGTAAAAGATGGTGTAGGTGCAGGCTGTCCCTCCTTTATGTATGTATACTGAATACTTTTGGTGCAATATGTGAAATTCATTCTTGAAAAGCGACTTGTAACCTGACTAATATAAGACTTTTTCATCAAAAATGAATTCTGTCTGACTATGTTTTAACTCTGATATTCTGTCTTTCTGACAGTTGCTGAACACCTTATAGCCCAGCACAGTGCGATAAAGATGCTCCACAGCCGGGTGAAGATCATTTTAGAGTACGTCAAAGCCGTGGAAACAGGTGAGAGGACCAGCGGGGCCTTTTAGCAGTGCAGTGAGTGCAAAGAATGTGAAAATAAGTCTGGAAAACAGCTGTTCATAAATCAGATGTTTCCTTTCCTTCACTTTACACCATTAAGAGAGGCCTCTCAGACACACCTCCATGATTATAAGCCTTGTTTTATGGTTTCTTGACAGGATTATCACACCTCACCATTTTAGTATGCTGTGATTTACTTTTTTGTTTTTCTCTTTCTCATCCGACTTCTTGTACCGCAGGAGAGGTTCCGTTTAACCACGAGATCCTTCGAGAAGCTAACGCCCTCTGCCACAGACTGCCTGTCCTCAGCACCACGAAATTCAAAACTGACTTCTATGATGTAAGCAAGCTTTATTTAGTCTCACCACACAGACTGGTTCATATCCCTAACGCATGGTGCAGTTTTCAGCATAATGTCAGTTATGAGAGGATAAAGCTGGCATCGTTCTATGTTTTTCTTTATTATCAACAATCCCATGACAAGGCCACAACCATATTAAATCAGTCTTTTAATAGTTCCCTACCCTGACCGTGGCTCTCAGCCTCAAGCCCATTTATTTATTTACACATATATAGTTTCAGTTTTAAAAAAAGGCTCAATAATTTACTAAAACAGTCGAGCAGTTCAGCAGCAGATTAATACAGCAGCAGGGCAGCGTGCGTCAGACCGACTCAAAATAAACAACATTGTCCACGTTCATCCTAACAAAGGAACGTGTCACCAAGTGAAACTGTGGCTCATTGATGTGTTTTTATTAATCATTTTAACAGTAGAGCTCGACAGCATCAGGCTTTGTGTTCACAGGCGATACGGATCAATTCAGGGTCATTTCTCGTCTTTCTATGGGATTTGTTGACATTAAGAAAAATATATAATGTCTCCGTTAAGTCTGATTTGCCATTTTTCTTTGTTCACAATGCTGCTTTTTGTTGGTTTACAGACTTGCCTGATAAATCTAGTTAAATAATAAATTAATAAAGTTAATACAGTTATTAATAAAGTTTCTAGATTCAATGTTTAACTTGGAAACCAGATACCATGAACACTGTAATCCCAAAGATAAACACTTCTGCTGAATTCACATTCTTCAATTACACATATTGATTTAAAAATTAATAATTAATAAAAGTTAATGCTGGTATGTGATTATGTTATGATCAATGATCAATGACAGTCTCTCTCTGTGTTGTACTTCTAAGCGAGTCGTACTTTCTGAAACTGCGTCTCTGTTTCCCTGCAGCAATGTAATGACGTGGGCCTCATGGCCTATTTAGGCACCATCACCAAGACCTGCAACAGTATGAACCAGTTCATCAACAAGTTCAACGTCCTGTATGACAGACAGGGCATCGGCCGGAGGATGAGAGGACTTTTCTTTTGAGCTGGCAGTTATTATTATTATTATTATTATTATTAGCCGAAGCAGAGAGACAAACAAGCACTGCAGTTTCTTTTCTCTCTTCTGTCTTTTTGTTTTGTTTTGTTTGTATTTTGGTCAGCTAAGACACAATCTTAAGCCAAAAGTAGCTTTTCAAACCAGATTCAATTTCGTTTTCAACCACAAGTGTGTCCAAAAGCACTTAATTACACCGATCAGTAATGTAAACAGAAAAAGAGAGGTGTACAAATTTAGGCTCTTTCTTGGTATGCAGAGCAACAGATCCACTGTACATGAACGTTATATTATTTTACCCGTTTGTTTTATTGTTTGATGTTTCTGTATGTAATAAATGATCTGCTGATTTTTTTTCATGGGACTTTGAATCTTCTTCTTTCTAAGCCTGAACGATTATAGTCTAAATTATAACAGGATAGACATCACAGTACTTGACACGACACACAGCTCATAAAAACCTCAGACCTGCGCTTTTAAACGACCCCATGAAAGTCAGCTATGTGGAGCTGGTGTAGTTGCAGGTTTATTGTTTGGAGCCGAGAGTGTTTGCAGTTAGTTTGTCTTTTGAAGTCGTGTTCCTGCTGTTCGACTGCCTCTGGAGGTTTTGGACAGACAGGCACACACAGCGGGAGAAAGGGGGGCAGGGAGACTTACAGATCTCGAGGTGGAGGTCTGACAGGAGTCAGCATTTATATGGGTATTAAATATACAGCGGAACTCAGATATAATGACCCCCCAACCTGCACGCTGGCACCTCTGCTTTACTAGTCTGCCTTTACCTGCCATGTGGCACTGAGAGGAACAAACATTTTCTGTTTTTTCTGTCTTCATGCACCTTTTTTAGAAGAGTATTCAAAGCCAAAATACAACTTATTCTCTGTTTTGTGACATTTTATTATTTCATTATTCAAAATCATTTGCATTGCATGCTTGTGTTGACTGAAAATTGCCTTTTTACATGCTGAAAGGAAACTGCACAGTAACAAAAAAATACATTTACATTTGTCAGTTTATTAAGGTTTAAACAAACACTGTAACTTATCAATGCTTAAAAACAAGTGGTACGATTGATCAACGACTCCCCGAAATGTGGAATTGTGCTACTTAGATGTTTTCAATCAAAGTCTGTTTCGTTTTAAGAGAAACCCTTCTCCTCCCACACGTCCTGGAGGTCCTACTCAGCATCCTCTGCAGGCTCATCAGCAGCAGCATCAGGCTGAGGGTACTGGAAGCGGACGGGGTCGTACAGATCATCCCTGGGGTTGTAGGGGGAGGGGTTGTAGTAAGGGTAGGGAAAGAAGGGGCCTTTCTTCTCGATGGGAGCAGGGGGTGCTGGCTCCTCCACAGGTTCCTCCTTCTCTTCCTCCTCCACAGGAGCAGGAGGAGGTGGCGGTGGCGGGACCACGATCTTCCCCTTGATGGGCCTGGGTGGGTGGTCAATCAGGCAGTCGGGGTCCCAGTAGGGGTCACAGTCGTACTCCATGCCCTTGAAGGTGCGGATGGGGGCCGGGGGAGACTTCTTGACGAGGACCAGTTGAGGTGGAGGTGGGGCAGACTTCTTTGGTGGAGGGGGAGGAGGTTGGGGCACTGCGACTGGGGCCGGGGGGACCTTCTGGGGGGTGCAGTGGGGGTGGTAGCGGGGGTCGCAGAGGACAGGCACAGCGCCGGTAGGCAGGTAGACGATGTGGGGCTTGCAGAGGGGATCCTTTTTGTTGCACAGGTAGAGCACGTCGGCCTGGGAGATGCCAGGAGCAAGAGGGAGAGCTGGGAGAGGAGCAGGGGTCGCTTGAGGCTCTGCGGGCTTCGGGACGCCTTTCATAGGAGGTGGAGGAGGAGCGGCTTTGCATTTCTTGTCTGTTGCCGGGTCGCACATGATCATAGGCACTCCCAGTTTGCTCTGGAAATAAGAAGCGTTGGGGCCGTAGGCGTTCTCCAGGTACCTCATCTGCTGGTAGAGCATCCGCAACCTGTCGATCTCATACAGCTGAGGGGCGGAAAACACAACAGAATATCAACACAAAGGCCTTTAATAAAGATAAATCAGTGAAGAATGTAAATGTTATTGGTGTTATACACCAGAAACACACTACATGATTTAAAGACAACTGAAGTTCAGTATGCATCAGTGTTTCCGGCCAAAGTTTACTTGCAGCTGGTTGTATATGTCTACGTTGTCAGACCAGTTCAGCCAGTGAGCTTTTTTCTTTTGAATACATTTTTAAAAATACAATTATCCAGTTAGTCAAAATGGGAGGAAACAAAGATTAAATGAAAGTGTGAAAAGCTAAACATCATTTGGTTTTAGCTCCTCTACAGAGGTAATCGTTTTGTAGCAGCTCGGATTAATCTCACGACTCCTTGTTCTACATAGTGGGGTCTCCACCAGTCGGAGTAAAAATCCCATAATCCCATAATCTGTGACATTTCAAAAACCTTTTAGGGTGTATATATGAATAGACACAGTTGTCTGTATATACGGAATATTTTAGGATTAAATTCTTCATTTACATTAATTATGGAAGTGATGCAACCAGACTAAGAAATTTGAGTCTCACTGGGATCAAGATTAAGAATATGTTTACTTGCACTGAGCATATTGTCTTTGCAGGTAACAGGTTATTTTAGGAGACCAGAGTCTGTCTTACCCCCTCAATGTGTCCGATGCTGCTGTAGTAGCGGTAGTAAGACTGGAAGTCTGGGTTGCCTCTGTACCATCTGGGGTCCACAGCGTTTCGCTTTGGTCTGGAGTGAGTCAGGAAGTCATTTGCTCTCTCAGAGCCGATACTCACATCACTGACAGGGACCATCTCTGTTAAACAAGTGAAGAAGATGATGCTCAGTCCCTTAAAAAAGCTGGACTGCTGGACAGATACTGTCCTGAAAAGTGATTTAATATCTGCTCTCACCTTCCTGTTTGATGGCATTCAATAACGATTTGGCGTCCAGAAGGCCTGAGAGAGGATATAGATTATTTGTTGGATGTTGATCTGGTATAAATTTGAGAAATTTGTCTTTTAGAAGTTGTACGTCAGAGAATCAGAACTGACCTGGGAGCCACGTCAGACAGCACAGCGTCCCCGCCAACCATAACATCGAACTCATCTTGAACCCCTGCAGACCGGAGAGGCAGTGTTTCATGAAGAAAGAAAAGATAGAAAGAAAATAGGACAGTTATCATCAAATCATCCCTAGTTGATAACTTCTATTGTTAAATTTAAAATGTTTATCTATACACTTCTATCCATAAAGAAAAACATATTTAAAGGTATGCAGGTAACCTTTGGGTCATTTATACATTTTGATTTTGTTACTAAAATGGAGGAATTTTCTCAAAGATTTTAATATATAACAGATTTGTTAAAGGTAGTAAAGTAAACTTGTCTCCAGGCGAACTTATTCTCCTACTACAGTTTTAAATACACTTCAATCGCTATGAAATTCAACACATCACAGCTGCAAGAGAAGAATTTACACCAGTTAACTGAATAAAATGCTATTAGTAGTTTAGATGATCAAGTATTGTGAACGTCAGAGAAATCATCACACCACATTTTACTCACCTGTGTCAGGAAGCTGTCTTCACCGCACTAACAGGGCCGAGTGAGTTAAATACAGATCTCTGCGTCAGTCACCCTCAAACATGATCTCCTGTCCAATAGGAGCTCAACAACTTTGAGACCAATACTTGTTTCTCCACCTCCCTTTTACCTTTTTAATAGTGTTTAATATGGTGCCTTCGGCGCCAATTAGGAATAAAAAGCCCCTGGACTTTTAGCAGCAAAGCCATAAAGAGAACAGACTTCAAATGGAAACTCCCCATTAAGTCTGGAAGGAAAGCATCACCTGCTGGGACAACTGCAACTGTGGAGAAAATGCTGCCAACTAACAAAATATCTCAGCTAAAAAAAAAACAGTAAAAATCATAGATGACAACCTGCGTTGCTTTAAACATACATTTATGATGACTTGTTAGAGATTTCTTAAACACTGTCTGCTCCAAAAGGTGGTTATTTTTACCCAGAAAACACCTGCTTTTTTTAACAGTTGTGTGACTGGGAGATGACTATCAACTCTCTGAGCATTACGGAAGCTGCCTTTTTTCGTCTTGGCATGTTCACTGTTAAATTTGAAGTGTTAAAAATCAGACTAAAGTTGCATTCTTACAGGATGTTGTCATACTAAACACGCTACTTGTTGTAAACTTAATGCGTGTTTGTGAGTTGAAGCCTCAGAGCTGTAGCTCCTAACTTGAAAACTTTTTTTCAGCCTTCATCACGGTTATCACACGTTATTCACTAAGTGGCCTGACAGTATTCAACAAAATAAAATTACAACAATTCAGTTTTAGTTGGCTGATGAAAATGAAGTCAGTTGATCTTCAGAAGATGAATCGATGCTCCAAGAACAAACTTTTCATTTGTCAAATGTGTTAAATATGATGATTTCCTGTTTCTTTTTTTATGACAGTAAACTAACAGTTGTTTAAAGATGAAGCTCAGAAGAAGCTCTGATGGGCATTTTCCACCATTACACACCAAAAGATAATGAAAATAATCATTAGTTGCAGCCGTATATGTTTGCATGTTTTACAAGTGAGATTTTTACAAGGTTTTACCCAAAGCAGCAATTATGTCAACAAAGCTGCTCCAGAAGCAAACTGGTGTTGAGCGGTTTTTATTGGGTGTCTTTTTTTCTGAGGTGGATAGACTATTTTATTTGCCTGTACTTACATAAAATCAGAAAAATAAAGAAATAAATGGAGCAAACTAATAATGATAAAGCATGAGTCTGCACATGAAAATATAGACATGTCTGTGAGATCAGGGACAGGAGAAAGTGATCAAATCAAATTTGCAATTAAATAGAACTTTGCATAGAATTTGCTTTAAGCTACATTCAGATTTAATGAACAAAGATACTGGTAGAAGTTATTTGACCTATTTCTCATCATTCTGGAGTCCACAACTTGGCAAACGACCAGCCAGGCACTCCGCTAATGTCTGGTCAGATCTGCAAATCAATACAAAGTTGTTCTGAGTGATCACCTTTATCCTATGATGAAACATTTCTATCCTGATGGGAGTGGTCTCTAACAGGATGACAATGCCCCGATCCATAGGGCACAAGGGTCACTGAATGGTTTAATTGAGTATGAAAATGATGTGAATCATATGTTACAGCCTTCACAGTCACCAGATCTCAACCCAGTCGAACACCCATGGGAGATTTTGGGCCGACGTGTTAGACAGCGCTCTCCACCACCTCCTCATCGCCAAATGAGGGAAATATCTTTCTGAAGGATGGTGTTCATTCCTCCAGAAGAGTTCAGACTGATAGAATCAATGCCAAGGAGCACTGAAGCTGTTTGGGTGGCCCAACAACCTTACTAAGACACTTATGTTGGTTTTTCCTTTAATTTGTCACCCGTCTGTATATCGCTATTGTTTGTTAGAGTAAATGAGAGTTTTCCATCTATAGACTATTATTTCTGCTGATGTAATACCAGATAACCAAATTTGTTTCTTAATCATGAGGAACTTAAGCAATGAATCATCATTTGGCAACAGGATATCTGGAGAAAAAGGGGAAATGCATTTAACATGCAACTTTGTTCATCCCATCTAACATGCACACAGGAGTCAAAAGGAAACAAACAGTACTGAACCATCAATTTATTATAACTATCTGTCACAATACAAGGCTCAAAGTTAATTTATCTTGCCTGATTTGCATTACAAATGTATAAAATGTACAGAAATGCTCAGTATCAAAGAAACTGGAAGCTTTAAGTTCTAAACTGCAGATAGTACTAAACAACAACAACCTCTGACATACATATTTACAAGCAATTTACTGGTGAACAGGAATCTTAAACATAAAAATAAGCATAGCTGTGGATCTCCAACTGCAGGAATTCTTGCAAAAATGGTCATGCTTAAAAAATGTCCAGTTTCTGTTTGACTTGTGTTACAAAAATTCTGGAGGAGGAAAAATAAAGAGTCCCAATATAAGTCTGTAGAAAGCCCACAATAAAGAGTTTCTCCCTCAGGTGGCTGAAACGCAGCGTGTGTTAAAGAGTGCAGGTTCTTCAGACAAACGTGATGCGGCTGCGGGCCTGGTTGACCTGCCACACGTTCAGCTCCTCGTACTCCTCCAAGGCCTCCTGGAACTGGGCGGGGGTGAAGCCACGCGAAACGCATCGCTGCTCCGCCTCAGACATGCGGACCACCCCGCCGGGTCCACCGCGGCCTGTTACGCCCTCTGTGGCGAGTTCACGCACCAGAGAGAAGATGACGTCGGCTGGACGCTGAGTCCTGAATGGAAGGAAACAAACGATGAGTTTTAGACTTTAGAAGAGCTCTAGTTTACCTTTTGTTGTACCGACTACAAGATGAAGGTCAATTAAATGCTTAAAATGGAGCCAGAATAAAAGAAAATGGACTTTAGACGTTACTGGCTTCACGTTTAAAGACTCCAAGATGCTAATTTGAAACGATGTAGGAATATGGCTTCTCTCTGCCTCCCATTGTTATAAAAAGCCTCCAAGTTACTGTAAAGATCTGAGTAGATAAAAAAAAAAAGTTCACCAGCCCTACAGATTGCTGAAGTGAACATGCTGCTGTGTGAACAGAGCTCCATAAAAATCCTCAAGTTTTACAGCTTCCTCCAGGATACACAGCTACTGTTACAGATATATGAGAAGCTCATAAAAGGGGGATTTTAGGTCAAAAGACATCCGGTCACTGGAGTGAGCTCACCGACCTGCTGTCATTAAAAACCAGTTTGAGTTTAAAAGGTGCTAACACCAACCTTGTGGTGCCGGACTTGTCAGCCTGAAGTGAATCCTTTGACATCTCCATCAGTCTCATCGCCTCGTTGACGTCTTCCTTCTCCACAGAGTCCATCATGCGAAGGCGAGCCTGCAGGAGGAAATAAAAACAGCGGATACGGATGGTGAGTTAGACGGAAGCGAGATAAAGTAAATAATCATAGTAGAAAACGTAGCTTCACAGGAGATCCGTCTTGATTATGTAGGCTGCGCTATGCCGGCACTGTCAGACCGAGACAAGTGCAATGCCCTCTGGGATGGCCGGCAATTGCCCAAGTCTCCGCCTCTCAACACCAGCTAGTCTCTCTACAGGTTGAAATCAAAACATCAGACGACAAAAATGCTAAAAAAGAGAAACCGAAAGCTTTACATGTCAAGTTGTTACACAGAACATATTGATGACTTTTCTGGCCATGGTCAGTTTTGCATGGGTTTGCACAGCTGCGCCTAAAGCACACAGGCTGACTGCCCACCCTGCAAAGCTGGCCAGGATCAGACAAACCTTTTGCTACATCTCACTTGAATGGTTGTGAAGGTGAAACAACTTCATCATCAGAAATGCAGAGTTCACAGTTGATGAGCAGCTGTTGTGCAAATGAACACGTTCTTGATGCAGCCTCAACAACTCCAGCAGGGTTTTTTTTTTTTCCTTCCTTCCTCCACACAGTCTTTGTTGTAGCAGCAATTTGCCCTCTTGTGGACGTCTACGTGCAGCACATTGCCTACCTGTCTGCCTGAAGTGCTGGTTTTGCAGTAGGTGGATGACTGCTACCTGCACAAACAGCACTTTTGACACCCAGAGGCTGATACAATGCCAGACTATAAAAAAAACCCCACTCATTCAGGATGTATTAACTTTTCTTTACACTTCTTCAATTAATCACTTTTTAGAAAGCTATGATACATTTTCCAGTTTGCTACTGCTGAGTCACTGAGAATAATGACTATATCCTCAGTGTTTACAGACTGGAGATCTTTTGTCCAGCGTGGGAAAGAAGTGCTCACACTGCAGTAGGCCAGGTTATCATCACTACCTGCACTGTAAGCACTTTAGCTCACACTGGACTATTGATGCACATGCACACGAGAAAGAAAACCATTCAACTCTTTAGAAAGCAACACATTTGGGTGACTTTAAATGTGGTGGTATCAGTAAGAACTCAAAACGAATCATTTGAAAATTGTATATAATTGATTAAAATGCAAGAAAAAACAGATTATAGAGCTTTTGTCAAAGTGGCCTCTAAATGTTTCCAGTTTAAACCTCACAGCTGACTAGAGATGAGGTGTGATTCTCACCAGGGCTGTGGACAGACGGAGGATGGAGAGGAGGGTACGAGCTGAGGTGAAGGTGGTGTCCTTGCTGACTCGTGCCTCTTTCCTCATTTCCACATAAGCGGCAGTGATGTAATCAGCCAGCGACTCTGGGACCACAGGCTGCTTTTTCTTACACACAGCGATGTAACGCCTGGAGGGAATTACATCACAAAACAACAATTAAGTACATATAATATTTGTATGCGTAATACAACATAAACTATCAATAACAACCTGAGTTCTGTCTGGAATAATATTGGTTCTCCAGGTTAAAAAGTGTTTAAAGAGCAGTAAAACTGTATCGAACATTTTTTCATCTCACACAGAATAACTGAGCTTTTCTGCTACGCACCTCATCAGCTTCATGTCAATGGGGGTGAAGTGAGTGGGCGGCTGGCGGCAGTGCTGGTGTACATAGGTGATGTGCTGGGCCAGACGCAGGTCGGCATCTGCATCAGGCTTGTCCTGGATCAGCCAGAGAAGGTCGAAACGGGAGAGCAGAGCAGCTGGCAGCTGAATGTTCTGCTCAATGCTCTTCCGGGGATTGTAGCGGCCGTAGGCAGGGTTGGCTGCTGCTAGAATGGAGCAACGGGCGTTGAGGGAGGTCATGATGCCGGCCTGGAAAGAGAAAAATAATGTTAATCAAGATGTTTTACATCACCATTAGATTAGAATGTCTCCACAAATTTGCCTCGTGGTTATTAACGACCGATGTTCATTACCTTAGCGATGGAGATGGTCTGCTGTTCCATCACCTCATGGATTGCTGTGCGGTCAGCGTCAGCCATCTTGTCAAACTCATCAATACAGCAGATGCCCAGGTCAGCCAGCACCAAGGCTCCACCTTCCAGGGTCATCTCTCCGGTCAGGGGGTCACGCATCACTGCCGCTGTCAAGCCGACGCCGGACGACCCACGACCTGTTGTATACTGGCCTGAAGATGAGATACGGGACAGTAGAAAGTGATCAAATTAAACTTACATGAAAAAGAAGTTTGCATAGAATTTGCTTTAAACGACATTCAGATTTAATGAACAAAGACAATCAGATACTGGTAGAAGTTATTTGATCAATTTTCTCATTATTCTGGTGTCCACAACTTGGCATACAAGCAACTGGGAACTCTGCTAACGTCCGGTCAGATCAAAAAGTTAATATTTGACCATGTATGCCCCAATGGAAAGAAAATGCCTCACTGGATAAAATATTAAACCAGATACAGGACTTTTACTCCAACAAACAGGGCTGTACTCACTTCGAGGAGCCAGACGGTCAATGTAGGACAACAGCTGGGACTTGGCGACTCCTGGGTCTCCCATCAGGCAGATGTTTATGTTGCCTTAAGGGGGAAGAGCCAAAAAACAGGAAGAGTGGAGCGGTTATTGCAAGATTTCATAAAAGGGCAGATAATTGTGTTTGAGAAATGCTCAAATGATCACAATTGACAATGACGACATCTTTTATTTCCTTTCTAGATATACAGAAATTTGAGAGGTGCTCAAGTCAGTGCTTACCTCTGATTTTCATGCCTTTAGGAGCCTGTTCCACTCCTCCAACCAGCAGCAGGAGCAGAGCCTTCTTTACGTCTTCATGTCCGTAGATCTCTGGTGCTATCGAGCCGGCTAGTTTCTCATAAAATCCTTCATCTACAACAGAGAAAAACAATTCAGTTGGCAGTTAGGCATCCGCATCAGTTAATGGCATCTCATTTTGCTAAAATCCAGCCGTCACCCACGCAGACCCCTACCTGTGATGCTGCGCAGCTCCTCTTCGGTCAGCTCCTCATTGCCGAGCTCATCGTCCTCCGTCTTGTTCATGAGTGTGATGCTGTGAGCTTCCATGTAAGTTTCTGACAGAAGACCCTAAAAAGCACAAATAACAAAATCAAAACATGTGATAAGAGTCTTCAGAGTGAGATATAGTTTAGTCTGAGTTGAAACAGAAGAATCCTAAAAATTCAGGTCAAGGTCACTTACCTGAGTAGCCTGCCTGAAGCCTGTGCGCAGAAGAGGGAGGAAGACTCCTGTGATGGCGACATGGTCTCCTGGTTGGGCGAGACGTGTGTTTTCACCTCGTGCAAACACAGACATACTCCTTGGAATATTACCGACAGGCACCTGGTCACTCTGTGGGACGACAGAAACTTGTTCTCTCACAATAGTCCAGTGAAATATATACAACAGTGTGTGAGCGTGTTATTGTGAAGCTCCTTACATGTTCCTGAATACGCAGCTCCTGGAATTTGACGAATTTGGAGCCTCTGGTCTGCAGGTAAAGACGACCTCCGGATTTGTTGGTGACGCACTCTTGGCTGGGACACATGATGAGGGGCATGAAAGAGGGAGACTGGATCTGAAGGACAAGATGAAGACATTATGAAACATTATGAAACCCAACATATATGTACTGTCACAAGACTCGAACGATTACAGGATTGAATGCAGTCTTACCGGTTGGTAGGTCTCAGCTCCGCACTGGTCACATGTGTATGTAGCTACGACCATCATGGGTTTGACCTCGGTGGCACGAGTCACGATGCCTCGAACGTTCACCAGATGCCCGATGCTGTCAGCTCGCACGTCACGAACCACTTTGGGTTTAGAAGTGCTTGGAGATTTGAAGTATACCTCACTGTGGATGGAAGAAAAAAATTCATAAGAATCAGAATATATCATATTTACAATAGTTTAACAATTTTATGAGTCTTTTAGAATAGTCCAAATTTTGTTTGATGGAGATTTTATTTACTACTATTAACAAAAGGGTTAAAGTTATTAAGGAATAGTAGCACCATGTTTAAAAAAGGGAACTCTGATTAAACACTGAATCTTAATTAACTTACTATCTCCTCATGAGTTCAGGCGGGTATTGGTTACGTGGGTCACGTGTGTCTGCAGGGTCACGACCCCTCTGCTCCATCATCAGCCTGTGCTCAATGTACACATCCAGAGCATCTTTGGCCACAATCTGGATATGACAAAAAACATTTTTTTTGCATTAATGCAGGGAACTCTGTTTTTAGGAGACCCTCATTACATTTTATTGGAAAACTGACAAAAGAAAAAAGTGAAACTGATAGTTGGTTTGTTAGATACTAAAATAAAATGACTTGATAGTCTTACTGTTTATTCACTAGAGTTGATCTTCTAATCAAAAACACTTTGACTTTGTCTAAGAATCATACAGGATTTACTTCTCAGCTCTACTTACATCTCTTTCTTTGTACTCTGGCAGCAGCTCGTGGACGGCGTCAGCAAACAGGCCCGTGTAGCGCTTGGCATTCTCACAGATGCTCTCGACCAGCTCGGGGTCTTCCTCAGCCACATCGTCCAGGTCCACAAAGAGAGACACCTGCTCCCTGTGGGCCAGTGCCACCTGTACACACAGACAAGTGATTAGATGAGCCACTTAATTACATGACCTTGTCTGCACAGTTGCTGCATAATAACACAACAGTGACACCTCTACATGCACTTGAAATCAGGCAAGATGTAATCATGCATTCAAATGTAGGTTTATAATGTGACAGGAAGTTAGAATATGCTCTCAGTAAAGTGGGTGGAGTATTCTGTCGTATTTACAGTAATTACTTGTAAGCATCTAGATCTGCAACGATTAGTGGATTAATTGCCAACTATTAAATTAATTGCCAAATATTTCGATAATCCATTAATCGGCTGGAGTCATTTTTAAGAAGAAAGCCCAAGTTCTGATTCCAGCATCGCAAATAAGAATATTTCCTAGTTTCTTTAGTCCTCTATGATAGTAAACTCAGTATCTTTAGGTTGTGGACTTGTGGCCAGGACAAAACAAGACATTTAAGGTTCACTTTGGGCTTAGAAAATGGTGAAAAAAGTCCATCACCGTTTTCCTGACATTTTATGGACTAAACAACTAATTGATTAAATTGAAAAAATAACTGACAGATTAATGATAATGAAAATAATCATTAGTTAAAGATTTACTAAGATCAACATTTTGCTTTGGAATTATAACAATATTGACAAATCTGAATAACATGCGAATCAACAAAATTACCGTTGATGTTTGTTTTTTTATTTTTATTTTTTACAAAGAGATTATTTTATTTAAAAGGTGAGCAGTGAACAACACTTGGTGTTCAACCTCTAAATTTGTAGGCATTTGTTTTAGCAACAACTAAATGAAATTACTATCCAAAAGAGCAATGAGTGGTTTAAATTATTTAGGAAGAAAAGCAATAGACAATGGATTTGTCTGTTTTACTGGCAAATCTGACATTACCTGTCATCAGAAATGCATTTTTTAATGTCATTTATTTACTTAAGAGTCTTTCATCAACAACCATCCTCACCAGGCCTACAACAATCAACTCCAGAAAGAAAACCATTAAATATTTGTTTCCTATACTTACAAGTTGAGCTCCATATTTGAACACCTTCTTCCCATTGTCATCCTCTGAGTAAAACTCCTGCAGGAACCTTTTGCATTTGTCTGTAAAAAAACAAAAAAACAAACAAAAACATTCAGCCTCCTTTCAGAACAGAAAAACACAGGCCTAAGCAGACACTAGGTGGGGATTGTTTATTAGCTCCATATACACAAAGAAATCATTGTTCACTGATGTTACCTTTTACATTTGTTGAAATTACACTAAAGCTGTTTCCTCCAAGTTTAAAAGCTATTGAAAATGTTGATTAACAAGTGGGCCTACACACTGGGAGCTAATTTGTTGTCCTGCGACGACCCCCTTTGTTGAGTAACATGGCATCCTGTAATCTCGATGAGTCACTATTACCTACTGTACAGCACAAACTGCCAATGCTGCTCTCCAAGAAGCGAATTCCGCTCGACTTTGCCTACTATCACGGTTTTTTGAAGAGAAATTACTGAGGTTACGCAGCAAATAGCTTCAGGTTGAGAATGTAAATACAACAACAGGCGCGCTCAGTTCAGTGTCCATTTTTTTTTTTTTTTGGGAAAATATCCCCCACTTCTCGAAAGAGCAGCAACTACAAACAATATTTAAATCCACGTTACAAAAAACGAAACTAGACCTAGCACGATAATCAAAGTACTCCACTTACTTTGACGCCGTAGTAGATAATCTGCAGCTCTGCTTTATTATTTCACTGTTCGAGGATGTTATTGTAAACAAAGCAGCACATGGCTTTTGTGCCTCTTCACTTCGAGATCCCTCCGCGATCCCTGCGCTCTTAAAAATAGTCCTGGCTGTTGTTTTCAAAAATCCACGGCCAGCCATCTTCTAACGTTAGCTTAGGTTAGCCGAGTTGTGCTTGAACACAGACATGCATCACCAACGTTAGCTACTGCTTTTTAAACATAATCGCTAAGCGGTAAGAGGTGGCTGAGTTTTTAATGTTTAACGCTTACGGTTGATGCACTCCCAGTTAAACGTCTCAGCAGTCAGTTTGATGCAGCAATCATATTCACGGATAGGAAGATGACTCAGGTCGTTGTAAAGTTTCGATTTTAAGTGGGAAGCAAAATCATATATAGATAAATTGTTATACAGAGCCCTTTTAGTTCAGTAATTGATATTAAGAGGCTAAAGTATGGTCACACATAGTTTTTTTAAATTACTTTTATATCCTAACGTACCAGTACAATGTTGCCGATATGAATTTCAGTTAATTCCGTTGGTGGGATTCTAACGGTTATCCGTTTTTGTAAATACAACGTATTTTAGACGCACAGCTTGTTTATACGTATAACATCAAAATAAAGTTTGTGACCAGAACATAATCCAGCCATTTGGAGTGCTCTTGAGCAAGATACAAGTTGAGTTAGCTATTGGTATTTTACTACAACAGGCTATAACGTTACACCTAAATGCACAATCGCACGTTAACTTGTGTTACTGACAGTCAGCTTGTAGCTACCTTGCTAGCATGCTAACATAACGTTCATACTGCAAGTGGGTAGCTAGCAGTAACGTTCGTTAGTTTAGCTAGCTGATAAGAGAGACTAAGTTCAGTGGAAGAAAGTGAATCGTTTTCAGGTCGTGTAAAGCGCTTGTATATGTCGAGAAGTTAAGAGAAAGTACTGAATATCACATGTTAACTTATTAAAGTTTTTTTTGTTTGAAAACTCGGCGTCAACACGCTACGTTATTACAAGTGAATCGCGTAACAAACTGAAACCTTTTAACGTGTAACATTGGTATTAACGCTATTTACAGATAACCGTCAAGTTATATGTATCATGTAGGTCTAACTACCAACTTAATCGTTAACGTTATCTAAGTAATTTGCGTTGAACATGTCAAAGGATGCATAACGTTACAAATACTTTTCTACAAATGCTTGTTGCATGACCTGAAATAATGTACCCAGTATTAAAGAACAACACGAGCATCTGATACCAACTTTCTAAAAGGTAATATCTTATAACTAAAAAAGCCTGCTCACTCTTCATTAACTTACTAAGATATTGTTGGACATGTGCTTTCACGGTGGCGCCTGCTCCTTTGTTTAAGCTGATCCATCCGGGCCACTGAGTAGTCAAGGCTCTCAGACAATGCTGATTTACTTCAGAGTTAACTAAAGGTTTAGAAAACTTTGTGCAACTTCAAGGTGAATACCAATTCCTGATTTATTGAACTGTACAACAACGTTATACAGGCACACTCATATGCAGGATTTCCCGGGTTGTAGTTTGAGGAGAGTAAGCTAGTGCAGAAGCAAAAAACGAGGAGGCAACTTTATCAGATGAGTGACTGAATTGCACTATTTTAAACTGCACAAACCTAATTCATTGAGGTTATTTAGGTAAACTGACTTTATATCCAATGCAATCCATGTTATACACTCGCTACGTTTTCAAATAGCATTTTAAAGCACATATTTAGTCATAAGTTTAGTATTTTAGGCCAACCTGTTGCTGCCATGCCGTTATTATGTAAGTTAACACATTACCTTTCTCTGCCGCATAATCCTTACGAGCCATGGCTGTAGACGTTGACCCTCAGGTGAGATAACTTGATTACAAAATGCTACGGTGCAAACTGACCCAAAAAATCAGTTTAAATTCCCGGTTTAGTCTCTTTACTATCACCGGAGACCAGCGTTCATTCACTCTCAGTTTGGTCTCCCCGGTCGCGCTGCAAGAAGTGGCGCGAGTCTGACGTCGCCAGCAGCCAATCATGATGCTCCTTTCAGCACGGAGAGGCGGGCTTTCGTGGTGGCGCGAAAGCTGCGGGCGAATGCACGTCACGTGACTCGACTAACTTCCGCCCTGTTTGTCAGTAATGGCGCGAAAGGCGATGATTGGATTTCATACAACTGACTGACCCCAAAGTGAACTCAGATACTGTAGTACATACTGAATAAACACCGAAGCTTGGCCAAATTAACCCATTAAAACTCTCAGTTATTAAAGTTTTATTGTTTTCATAGTAGGCTAAAAACACTTTATGAAAATATACATTATTTTGCTGACTGGAGGGCGTCATACTCCTCTCAAATACCTCATTACAGACAAGAGGTGTCCAAATTTTATCCTGGAAAAAAATAAGAATGATGATGATGATGATGATTATTATTATTAATAATAATAATAATATGTCCTTCTGCACTGCACTTCCATAAACTGTTCATCTTTTTGGCGCTATAACTATACAGTAAGACCTTATAGCTAGATGTTTTTGTATTTATTACTGGTGATTTAACAGCTGATTTTTATTATTGTATGATTATGTTGATGGTTATTATGGTTATTTAATTATAACTAAAATGAATATACAGTATAGTTAGTATTTCTTTTTACTTTCTTATTTTAACATTACTTTCCATTTCTTCTATACAGTGTCCTCATTATGTTTTATTTAATAGTGTTATTGGAGGAAAGAAAGGATGTATGCACTATAAAAGCAATAAACTGTACTAGTGAAGTTTTTCTGTCTCTGCTCATTTACTTTTATCTTTTTTTTTGGTATTTCTGCCTTTATCTGAAGCTGGAAGTATATAATTCAAACCTCAGATGGTGCAATTATGTTTATGTGATATATGTCTTAACCAAAAGGCTCCATACTAATGATATTGTCTTTTCTCTAAACTGCACTGAGGTTGTGTTTCTATATCTGTCACGCTCACTAATAAACACCTCAGCATCATCTGATCCTGTGAAGACACTTTTGGAGTTACTTTGCACAATCAAGCACCTTTTATTCGATATCAAATGAACAAGTGCTCATCAAAAACAAAAGCTTCTATCAACAACATGAAACACAGTGAAAGATATGGAACACAGGAGGAGAGACTCAGCTTGCTGCCAGCCTGCAGGGATCTAACTAAACGTTGGCACATTTCTTTCGAACATTTGGCATATTTTGTGTCCAAAACATTAACATTCGTCCAAAGAATTACAACAAATTTTGTCTCCAGACTTCATGAGCATTATTTTGTCTTTTTCTACCCCTCCAACAAAATGAATGGCTGAAATGGATCTATTAGGTGAAGTCAGTAAGGGGTCATTTAGAAGAACAGACAGCCCTGATATTTATTACTCTCAAATGTACTGAAAACAGTAAATATGTAGCAGTGTTGAAGAGATGTATCCAAGCTTGCAATCACGAGGAACTCTTGTTCCCAGGACAGTCCGGATCTCTGTGTCCTCAGTCAAAGAGCTCATCAAGGACACTTGCTGAGGTGTGACGTGTGGAAGGCTGCGGAGCAAAAACAGGACAAAGAAAGTCTGAGCTTTGCAGGAATGTAGTCGTTAAATCATTGGCATCACGCCAAGCAAGGAAAAAGCTATAAATCCTGCAGTAATTTACCACTAGTGGCGTCATTTCAACCTCATCGTGTCTGTCACATTAGAAACAGGTAATCTAATCTCGATTTTTAAAAATATCCTCTCTAGTGGTGCTATTAGATGTACAAGTACGTTCTGCAAATCAAAAGAATCATGTATTATCACAGGCAACTCAGATGAGATGAAGTTGACCTGATCTACTATAGTGAGTTATTAAGGTGCATCTTAAACTGATTATATAGAACTGAGAGAACGCTGTAAATACCCAAATTTAATAAAATCTGTATATTATTGTCAATTTTTCAAATATCTTTCATACAAATACAGGATTTAAAACACAAATTGTTCATTAATTATACCTGACAGATAATTTCTTCTTTTAACTACATTATATATAAATCTTATTTTAACTGGTTTTAAAATGGTTTGACCAAGATTGTTTTATTTACCAGTGTATAAGCAGATTCACCGTCAGAAGCACTTTCATAATTCTCAATCTCAGCTTCCTCTCTTTCTGCACTCTCGTCCTCAATCAGAGACAGTCTGTGAAGCAAACACAGATTATTTTTATGGTGATTAATTAGCTGTCACTTAATGGACAAATCTTCAGATTTAATGAATATTACTGATGACACAGTTCGTATCCTCGTCTTACAAGGTCAGATGGGAATTCAGGTCTTGCTGATCCAAGGTGCGGCCACTCTGGTCGGAGGAGGACTGGCGATGTCTGGTGGCCTTCACCTTTCGCATCTGAAACCTGGAGAGAAGCAGCAGATTGTAAATACTGGCAGCCATGGAAACATTTTCAGGGACAAAGTTGTTGGCATTGTTGGTCGGTTGGTCCACCACTTTGTTCCAGACTGAAATACCACAACAACTACTGGATGGATTGACATGAAATGCTGTGCAGACATTTATGGTCCCCAGAGGATCTGACTTTGGTGCAACCTTGACTTTTGCCTTGGAGCCACCAGCAGGTCAAAGTTTTCATTTGTTCTGTGATATAGCTCAACATCTACTGATTGGATTGGCACAAAACTCTGTAAAAACATTCATGATAACCAGACGATAATGACTTTTGGGATTCTCTAACTTTTCCTCCAGTACCCAGACATGTGGAAATGTCTCAATTACAGCTGCAACTAACGACTATTTTCATTATCAATTAACCTGTTGCTTGTTTTCTGGATTAATCGATTAGTTGTTTGGTCTACAAACTGTCAGAAAATGGTGAAAAATGTTTATCACTGCTTCCCAAAGCCAAAGGTGACGTCTTCAAATGTCTTGTTTTGTCCCGACCAACAGTCCAAAACTCAAAGATATTCAGTTTACTGTCGTAGAGGATAAAAGAAACCAGAAAATATTCACATTTGAGAAGCTGGAACCAGAGAATTTGGATTAAAAAAATGTATCTACTGTAGCTACTGCAGACATACTGATGATAAAAATGCAGCGTACCCAGAGGAGAACTCCTCCTCAGACTCCGGCTCGGTTAAGCCACTGCCAACATCAGACTCTGCGGCTCTGGGTTGCCTGGAGGCCTGCTGCGCCGCTCTCTGTCTCAGAGCGGTGGAGGTGAGGGCTGGTGTGGGCAGGCTGCTGTGGATACTGCTGCTTTCCAACCAGGATCCTCTGGCGGTGCTGGACACTGAACCTGGAGGAGACAGAAGTCACGACAGAACGTCATTACTTTTGACATTTCATGTTTTCCAACTCATGCCAACAGATGACATTGTCATTATCTCAAGTGGTGGATTTATGAAGATATTAACACTGACAAGGTAAAGGGTGTGAATTTCACAAATCCATACCGGGTATGTGCTGTATACAGACTCGTGCAATTTGCATGTAGTGCTGAAACAATTAGTTGTGAGTAATCAATAAGTCAAGCAAAATGCCAATTATTTGCTGTTTCAGCCACTCAAATGTGAGATTTGCTGCTTTTCTCTGTTCATATAATTGTAAATGTAATATCTTTGAATTTGGACTGTTAGTTGAGTAAAACAAGCAATTTGCAAAAATGATCATTAGTTGCTGCCTTCCTTCCACCAAGATATTCATAACTCTAACAACACTGTTTTTTAGTCAACCGTCAACCTCTGGTCCACCCAAAACAAAAAAATCATATTTATACACACTGCTGAGTCCATCTCACCCTGAGCGGTGGTCCTCTTGCGTTTAGCTACAGGGGTATCATGTGAGGAGATGGCGTCACCTCCCTCCCCCTGTTCTCTGGGTTTGGAAGTGGAGCGACCCTCCAAAGAACGCTGATACAGTCTAACTGACGTCCAGGAGAGGGCAGCGCTGGGACATTCTGATTTCAGAAACGCTGCACTGGGAGGGGATGAAAGAGTGACAGAGAGATGAGGACAAAGACCAAGGAAACCTTTGTTAATGTAAAGCAGTTCAGGTTCAGGTTTCACTCAATTATACTGAATCAAATCCAGTCCAGGACCACGAATAATACAAAATCTAAAGTTAACGTTTGAAGAATGAGAACATAAGCATCGGTGTCTGTGTTTAGTTTTTGTTTGTGTGGATGTGGATTTTGTTCTTGTTGCTCACAGCTGGGTGCGGTCCTGTTGCAGCAGCTTGAAACTGAACTCGCTCAGGATCTCCAAGAAGGCCACGTTTGGGTGCTGCTCTTCTCCCTCCTGTGGGTCCCGGAAGGCAAAACGTATACCATCTCTGAGAGAAAAAAAACAAAATAAATACATACAAATATGTAAAACATAAATTTAGATGACAGAATGAACAGCTATAGTGCACAAAAATACTTTAATATTTCATTTGTTACATTTCATCACCAAGTTAGAGATGATTATCGTGTAAGAGGAAATCTCTGTTGGAATAGAAGTTCTTTTGTTTGTTTGTTTTTTGTTTTTTTTTTACATCTATTAAGTTTTGGCTGCCCCTGAGAGCTGAAAAACTGCCCTCACATCAGTGACAAAATAAAATAATCACATCAAAATCGAATAAACAGAATGAGAACCTGACAGTTTTGGTCTGTATGTGTTACTGACGTGTGCAGGGCCACCAGTGGTTTGCGAATGCGATGAAGATCGATGCCAAAGCTCATGGCAAGCCTCTTGGCCAGATCTCTAATCTCACCGAGATCCTGCCTGCTGAGGTCCTCCGTAAGCATCTCTGAGAACAGCTGAACACACACAAACATGACTCCTCACAAACAAGTTATGAAAAGGGCGTGTTATTCAAACATGTCTATAGATATGGACAGATTGTTCCACTTGTTGGCTGGTTGGACGAGGTTAAAAACTATTTTTAAGGAATTAAAACAGAGGTTGTAGTTAGTTTGGAAAATCAAATAACAGAGGTCTACATTTTCAGAATTTAGAAATAAAGCAACTCGCTGGAAAATGGTAAAATTGCCTTTTTAGAAGTAAATATGTATGTGACACTCATCCTCGCACAACCAAACATAAACATCTGTCGCTTCTTTCTAGCTGCAGTTTTTGTCATCAGACCTTCATGATGATGTCTGTCAGATGCTGAAGTAACAGATGAAGCGATAAAAACTAATATAACTAAAACTACTAACATCTAACTAACATTTAGTGATACAAATTTACCTTTTACCATTTAAGATATTCCATGTATTCAACATTAGTTGCTACAACACTACACAATAAAAACACGTATTGTATTGGAAGCATATTATTAACATTTATATTTTGTTATATTTGTTATTACGTGCACACCTGCTTCAGAGTCAGACAGATGGTCTTGGCGCTCTGTACAGGATTGATGAGCTTGCTCTTGCTTACAGTCTCTTTAATGATGTCACCGAAGTCTTTAAAGAACTGGAGAAGCCAAAAAGAAAAAAGAAAAAAATTAGTTATGATCATTACTCTTATTATTTAATTAGCGTCATTGACTAAATACCTAAAAATGTAAAAATAATCCACTCCGTTCTAGTCATATGTGCTTCTTTCAACCACCTCTGACTCATTCTTAACACATCGCTGGTTCTAAAAAGATTTTCTCACACTCCTCCGCTCTCTTGGACATCCTCTACATTATTAATTTTTTCCTTTTGACAAACTTGTTTCTTGTATTTCTAACCTCATGAACTTCTAACTCAACCAAGTATTAATTCACACATTTCTAAACTCACAATTTTAATTGACACTTTTTGCTTTGACAGAGAGCCAGCAGATGAATATGAATGTTCCTTATGATGTATAAAATGAAATATAATGTAGAAACTTAACATGATCCCTACATGCAGAGACAGCGAGACATATATGGGTATCATAGTAAAATAAGTAGTAGTAATACTACTACCAGTATTTACTAGTAGTAGTAATATAATATATTGAACTAGACTAAGAGTAAATTATCCCTTAAAGCTTTTATCTCCATCGCTACCTTGTCATAGTGCTTGAAGACGTCTGTGGCGGCGGTGAGGTCCAGCACTCCGTAGATGACCAACTTACAGTAGCCAGCCAGCTGATTGCGCTTCCTCTGGAGAACAGTTATCTTCATCTCCTCATCCTCACCTAGAGAGGACAGAGCCGGAGGTGAAGAGTGAGGACGGAAAGGAGAAGAAGGGATAAGGGAGTAATTATCTTGCGAGGCAGCTGGATTTCGCACAACATCACGAGATCACATGAGGATCCGTCTTGTCAGGCTTCAAGTTATGCGCTTGTGTCCGAACCACCGGTGGTTCGCACCAATCAGTGTCACGAATCCAGCTGCCACTCAACATAAGACGGTGACAGATGGTTCATCCAATCACCTGCCAAGTATTTTTTGAAAGTGCCTGCCTTTTTCCCAAACACTTTCCATGGACGACTTTTCAGATGGTTCAACAACCACGGTTCCCCTAACCTGACGTGCCAGATGGTGTAACAAACCATCTGGCACGTCAGGTTAGGGGAATAACAGACTAATGGTTAACGTAAGAATTGGAGTGGCAGGGAGAACGCTTTGAGGTGTTGATAAAACAGAAGCAAAACAGAACAAAACTGAAAGATGTAAAGCTTCTGAGGGGACTGGTATTCAGCTCGGGAACTGGCAGCTCACTGTGAAATACAGAAAAAAGAATTTATTGCAGAAGCAGATTCTCAAAACAAGACATCAAAAATTGTGTCCGCAGGCATAAATGAGAGTAGGGTCCACTGGGAGAGCTTTGGCAGTCTTAAAAATGAGCGGTTTACTTCCCAAACACTACACATCCCTGCAGAAAACAAAATCCTATGAACATTATTCAGTAATTCAAAAATGTCACTTTGTCAACAAAGACTGAAGGTGCTTCTGGAAAGAACCATCATTTCTGCAATCATTTAGAGGTTATTTATTCATTTGGTGTCAAAATACCGTTGAGCTCGTCATCTTCAGTATCAGTGAAGACGTAGTCCAGGAGGAAAGCAGCCAGCTCAGCGCGCAGGGATTGAGAGGGCAGGTGGATCAACGTTTGCAGGGCAGGTTCAGAGCGGACCGAACTCACACTGTACAACAGCATCAAGTCGCACAAAAGCTCAAATGCCTGAAGATGGGAGAACGCACAAACTTTATCAGAATCTCTAAAATCTAAATTCAGATCTGTAACCTTTTAACAGAGTTTTTGAGCATGTAAAGGCCGACAAAAGTTATTAATTCCTGAGCAGATTGGTCAGTTTGAGAAATCTTTTTTGTGCCCTGCCTTTTAACTTGTAATAAGCCACTAACATACTGTCATGGTATTCAAAAACATGGCTGCACTGTTAGTTCACATATGGGATGACGCTAATTGCGACTCTTGTGGCTCTTACCTGATCTCTGATCTCAGTCTGGTTCAGAGACAGACATGTCTGACAGATTCGGCAGAACGACTGAACCTCCTTCTTCAGGCGCTTCAGTTCCACCTGAGACAGAGTGATGGAGGAACAAAGAACAGAGAAGGAGAGAAATCTAGAGCTGTAGTCTCCTGATTGATTAGTTGGTCGATATGCTCTCGTTCGACCAAACTGTCATTGGTCCAATAATTGCTGTGTTACTTTCATAAGGAGAAAAGTGCTACACAATAGCCCTCCAGGATTCCAGAAACGGGAGTCAACCTCTGCGTCGTTGCCTAGGAAACTATTAGTAGAGTAACTCTGTTTAGGAATAGGGCATTGTGTAATATGTTTGTGTAGTGAGTGGGAAAGAGCGAGCAGCAGGAAAGTGACGGTGGATGCGAGTGGAGCAGAGGAAAAAGTTAGCAGTAAGTTGTCAGTCTGGCGGTAAACGTACAGTACAGAATACAGTGTAGCAGTTAATAAATGCTAAAAGTGCTGGAAAAGTGAAGGAGGTTAGCTCCAAAGTTAGCAACAATGGGGTAGCCTAACCTAAAGACACAAAACAGAGAAATAGAGAACGGAGAGATGTGTCGCTGCTGAGTTCACTGTGCACTCTGTCCTGTTACATCCAACAACCCGCCCCCTAATCCATTAGTTGAAGATTATGTACGATTTCAGGCGACCAAGATTTTCTTTGGTTGACTACAGCCCTAGATAAATCTTATTTATGTGTATATATGTGAGTGTAGGACAGAAACAAGGTACTCGTATCCCCTGGACTATCAATTTAAATTCACCTCTTTCTAACCACCTACAAAAGCAAGTATCATACAGCTACAACTAACGATTATTTTCATGATCAATTGATGTGTTGATTATCCTCTCGAGTAAGTGATTAGTTGTTTGGTCCATAAATTGCCAGAAAATGGTGAAAAATGTCAATGATTGTTTCCCGAAGCCTAAGATGAAGTCTTAGACAGCCCACAACCCAAAAATATGATGTTCTGTCATTGAAGATGAAAATATATATATAAAATATTCACATTTAAGAGGCTGTATTCACAGAATTTGGACATTATTTTCTTAAAAAAATGACATAAAACAATTAATCAATCATCAAAATAGTTGGCAATTAATTTAATAGTTGGTAATTAATCAATTATTCGACTAATCATTGCAGCTCTAAAGCATAATGAAATACAACTTTCACCACTGTTGAAGTGATATATTTGTTCATTCAACATATGGGTCAAAGTATGGAGTTAGTGTAAGTTAGCAGTAAGTTAGGCCTCCCAGTATTGATGATGGATATTTCTGATATTTCCCATTAAATGACTCTTCCTGCAAACTACACATGCAATCCTGTTGCTAAAGTCGTTAGAAGCAAAGATAAAATGATCTGCCACAGATAAAACTCAACAGCATGTTTGCTTGTTGTCTTAAACTACATGTGGGTGTTTCTATAAGTGTGTGTTTGGCAGGAAGAGAAAGTCGTCAACTTGAGTGATGAAAACAGAAAAGGGATGGAAATAACTAAACGTGAGGGAGGTATGTGTATGTGATTTCTCTGGAACGCTGTTTAGATAAAAACACAAATGGTGACATGACTAATAACGACGTGTTCGGCGTGTGAAACTGAGAGTGAGAGAAACACAGCAGAAATGTCGAAAATGAGCACTGGGAGTTAAAGAGTGAAGAAAGAATGAAACAGAACAAACAGTAAAGTGAAACGGTAAGAAAAAGTGTGAACCAGTGGGAGATAAATGTCTGTGTATCACCGGGGGACTCAGATGCTTACTAACAGATTGTTGTGTTAATTGCCTGCTGTCTGTGCAGCTGGTGAAGTGGTGAACAACTCAGATGAGTAGAGCTTCACAAACACACAGGAAGGCCACCAACATGGCCGCCACGGGGTTAGCTGTGATGGCGACAGTTAATCATCAAAGTTTGGTTTGTCTCATGCAGGTAGACTGAAACTCTCTGCAGGACGTGCACAAAAGACTTAGAGAAGGTGAAACTATTTATAAACATTGAATGAATTACACGTGTCGTCCAAGATTACGAAAAGTTGTTTTCAGATGTCACATGATCACCTCGTTTGGCGCAGAGTTGACCACGTTCACTTTGGCCCACATCAGGTGGAAGGCTGCACACCTCAGAGCCGACACCATGAGCTGGAATTACACAAAGGGAAGAAAAAAATTAGCCTCCATTTGATTTTGGTGCAAAATGTACTTCACAATTAACTTTTCCGAGCAGATTCTTACCTACATAAAAGCGTTACAAATTAGAGATACAACGACCGATTGGCCGTGGATAAAAACCATCTGGTTTTCAGCTGATCAGCCCAAATCAGTCTCATATATCCGATTTTTAGCCTCACTATGGTTCACGTCGCACACACAGTTGCTGCGGCACAGACAACACACACACACACACACAACATGCACATGTGTGTGGCAGCTGTTGCACAGACAGTAAAGCCACTCACACACAACATGTGGTTGGTGTGGAAGTTCTTCAGCGTGAGTGAAGACACAAAGCTCGCAATTTGTAATACGTCTACGTCCAAAATAAGCCGTGGAGGAACAACCTCGGAAACATTTGGACCAACTAACTTAATCAGAAACTTAAAAAACGTCCCAGTGAACAGTTATTTAAATAGTTAATGAACATACAATTGAATTTCAATATTCCATTAAAGAAAAGTTACAAAAATGTTTGTGTATGTTGTCAATTATAGTTCTTAAAAAGAAAGGAAATATATAAAGAAAGACAGAAAGATGTTCTTTCTTATTAAATTCTTATGAAAAAAGAAAATTGGAATCGACGGGTCAGACATTTAAAAAAATCAGAAATTCGAATTGTCAAAGAAAATTGCAATCAGTGCGTCTCTATTACAAATGTCTAGACGTGAACGCCCTCATTAAGAAAAGAGTAAATTTCTGAATGTGGTTGAGCTAGTTCACCTTATTTAACCCAAACTCAAATTTTTCGTCCAAATTCAGATGTGACTTGAATGTGTAAAAAGTCAACAAACAAAGACGCCATGAAAACATGCCTCCATTGAAAGGCAATTAATAAAATTTACATGACGACAGAAAACTGTTTCTAAACTGAGTCCGGCCCACAGCTGCTAATGTTTGTTGCTCTGCTGTTTTTCCTACTAAAAAAACTAAAAATAAAATGGAAAAATGTATTTTAGCACCACATCTCATCTTATATCATTCACAAAACACAGATCACTCAGACGTTTGAACCATCATATGTTACGGCCGCTCTTACTACTACACAACTCAAATATCAAACTGTGTGTATTTATCACAAACCTCCTTGTCGAGGTCTCTGGACTCCATCTTGTTCTTCAGGAGCTCGAGACAAGAGTCAAACAGCTTCCAGCCTGTTGGGTCTTTGGCACTGAAAACAAACAAACAAACACACAGAGTTCAGTGTAAAGAACAGTCTGTACTACTGACGTGTATTATGACAAACACACACACCTGCTCAGTGCTGCAATCCTTTTCAAGGCAGTGGCTGCACTGTATGTGTCATCATCATCTGCAGTACCCTGGGTACACAAAAACACACACACACACACTCTTGAGAACAGAAGCTACACAATCTGGGTGTTGTTTTTTTGGTTTCACACCAGAAACAACATGTTAACTAAAATCAACTCATTAATTAAAAACACATATTTCCATTAAACACACTGGCAGTTGAGATTTATCACTCTTTCTCAAGTCTTTGAGCAGTTTTTTTAACATTTGTTTTTCTTGTTTTTGTGTTCTGGAGCACAATCCTGTGTTTTCATAGCTTTATTATATACACAATAGGTGTGAATGTCCTCGTGTAAAAGATTCAGTTTAACTGCTTTATGCTTTCAAAGACAACTGAAACCAAAAATAGGACAATTAGTTGTGTTACAATATACTATTTTTACTGAAAGACATTTAAAATGAATTGTTTATATAACTAATGTAAGATAGATGCATGAATTGTTATTTCACTGTACGAGCACATATGCAGTCATTATACAGAGAGCCATATTTGACTGTGTGCAAGCTTCACCGCCACGCTCACCCACCTGCAGCAGGTCACTTAAGTAGGTGCTGAAGCACTCGGTCAGGCTGTCCAACAGCTGGCTGAATGCCAGATGTGCGCGGGAGGAGAAGGTGTAGAAGTCAGAGCAAAGGGTGCTGGCCAGGTGGGCGCAAGCCTCCAAGACAGCGGCCTCTGTGTGCTTCTCCACAATCCCACATATCTGAGACAGCAGCAGGTCCAGATGCTGGTGGGGACAAGAGAGAGAGAGGAGGGTGAAGGAGGAACATTTTCTCATTTTGTTGAGTGTATTTTTCCTTAAAGGGGAAGTGCGCTGATTTTACAGGTCTTAAAGAGAACAACGGCATGTGTGAAAAAGTTGTATAAAGCTTTGGTGCAAAGTCAAACAAGACGTAACTTGCACCAGACCTTGAAGCCTGCTCCTCATCGCTGCTTGACACCAGTGGCTCAAGGTTATGTTAGCAGCTACTGGTGTAACACACCTGAATCTCAGATCGAACTGTTAGCGGTTGTGCAGCCTTGAGGGTAACGTAGGCGCCAGCTTTTAACAAGGAAGACGAATGCTTGGATTAAAAAGGACAATAACTATCTGTGCTGCATCGATTTGTCCCATCAGTCCAACAATGTAAGAGCAATGCTAAATATTTGGTTATTGTTCGGTTTAAAAAAACATTTTTCATGTTGTCTTGTTGCATTATTACATACAGATATTGGGTCATCATACAAGATTAACTGTGAAGCCCTAAACAGGACAGAAACCATTCAAAATGTCTCTCTGAGCATCAGCAGCCCAGAGTCCTTTCTATTCCTCTTTTAATTTCTCTCGTTTCTTTGCCCAACATATTAGGCCTCCATCCCAGAAACACATTTACAACTTTAGAGTGAGAGCTCATTAAAGTAGGTGTAATGATTCAGAGGGGCCGTGATGTCATTTCTGAAGAGATTTTAATAATTTATTCAGTGTTTATTCAGTCCTCCACATTTCTAGCCCTCCTACCTTCTCCAGCCACTGAGCGCTGTTGTACATCTCCAGGTCAAAGTAGAGCGGAGCTTTGAGAAGAAGGGTCATCATCTTTGCATCTGCTGAATACTGCAGGTCAATGAGGGGAAGACGAGGAAAACAGATTTTTTTTTCTTTTCCAAATCTTAGTGCAATATGAGGTAAAAAAAAAAGGAAATGTGTTCAGCATATACTTGTATACCTATGACTTGTGTCAATGTTCTGACATCTGCCAGTTAAATTATGATTCTCACTAGTGGTCACGATACTCAGAGCTGACCACAGGACAGATCATGATACACATGACAGTAATACAGTATGATTTAAATGTATTCAAATCAAGTGTGGCAATGAATGAGGTGATGCTGCTGTTGCTTCACTGATGTCTTCCACCACATAATCAATGGGAGACCCTTCAAATAAATGTTTAGCAGTTTTAACACACAGTATTAGATATAACATTATGAAACAACCTTGGCCAGTAGTTGTGGCAGTAAGGGGATGAAATGTGTAGTGATACGTCTCCGGTCTTGCTCCTGGATCTTCTTATCCTTCATACTCAGGATCTAATTTCACAGGAACAGTCACAGGCCAACAGTTCAAACATGTACTCATGCAAGTGTACAGTGTACAGACAAATACATTAAAACTACTGCTCAAGAAAATATTCAAATACTTTCAATGTTGAAAGCTACAATATGCAACTTTTTGTCTAAAAACAAAGCTTTGCATGAAATGGGATGTAGCCTAATACTCAGAAAACAGATGTATGGAGACTCTGGATGGATATACTGATATTCAAACCCATTAATATATCCATCCAGAGTTTTACAGCGTAATTTAATATATTCAATTCAGTGCTGCTGTACCTTGAAACCTAAAGCTAAGAGTTTCTATGATGCATGAATTTCAAAGGAAAAACAAAAAATGACATTTCTTTCGCCCCCGCAAGCCTTCACTGCTCCATAAATTTGTGTCACCACCTTCTTTCCCTGAGTTCTCCCAACAGGTGGAGTTGCCTGTGCTGCCTGTCTGACGGCACACATCATCAACTCTATGAGAGCGCCCTCCTCCTCATACATCAAACCTGACAACAAAGAGGTACAGACAGGTGCAAAACAAAAAAGGAAAAGAGTGGGTGATGGCTTAGATGGATACGACAAGTGGCACATGTTGACAGAAACAGAAAAAAGAAGCATATTTAGCTGACCTGATGAAACATGAGAATGATCTAAATTATATGATGACATATCAGCTTTAAGCCGAGCTCTCAGCTCTGAATTGGGGCTCAACTCAGCCGTGAGTGCAGTTTTGACTGCTTGACGTGTAATAACAGTCTCTTCTTGTTCCTCACCGGCTTCCTGTAGCAACAACGCCGTCATAGTCTCCCAGTCTCTCAGCTCCGAGCCCGCCACACCCCACAGACTGTCCACCAAGTACGCACCGTGCTCATGGAACTGTCAAACGAGTAAATGAGGCGTTTTAGGCTACCTACAGGAGATACACAGCTGTCATTACTAATGTTACTTCTCTACAATGACCATCACTTATTTTACCCATGACACAAGTTTGCTTTAGAATTTAATTTCTATACTAACGTTAGGAAAATAAATGTTCAATTGCTTTTCTGCATAGATCGTTAAGAAAGTATTTATAGTTATACAAGGGTATACAAGATTTTAAAGTACAGTAGTTTATTCATCAGACAGAAAAATCACTTTTACTTGGGTTTATGGGCAGATGTTTGATTATAAAAATATAATTTCCTCTTAAATCCTGCGGCTTGTGAAGCATTTCATGAGGAATTCAGAATGAAACATGATTTGAACATGTCATATTATTATAGGTAGTATACATTTCATCATGAAAATGTAAAATGGCAAATTATCATCAACTGTCAGTCAGTCAATGCTCCTTCAGATCACATCGCCAGTGAAGATGTGCGAGGACATAACCTGAAACATTTTTAAATTTTAACATTATTAAATTCCAGTATGAAATTCAAAACAAACAAAAATTATACATTCATAAAATTCATAAAATTTTCCATGATATTCGTCAATATATTCTAATTTTTCAGATTGACTCGTACAGACAGAGAAGGATAGAAAAGGAAGACTACCTCGCTCTGGATGTAGAAGGAGATGAGGATTTGAAAAAAGGACCCATTGTCACTTTTATCGTTTTCCTGGTTGTCACTGGTGATCACAGTTTTCAGCCTAACACACACACACACACACACACACACACACACACACACACACAAGAAATCACTTTATATTAACCAAAAATAAAGAAATGAGTAATTAGATATAATGGGATGACAGGGTCAGTTGAATACTGGTGACACATGGAGGTGGCGACCTAAACTCTTGAAAATAATAATAAAAATAATATATATATATATATATATATATATATATATATATATGAAAGACAATAAACTGCATGTAAATGTGAGAAAGCATTACTTGTGTCAGCCATGCTTGCTTTCAGGTGCATTATAAAAACTAAACCAGATATTTTCCTTACAATCATGAAATGGTTTTAAAGCTTTTTTTCATAAGAATGTGCTACTCAAGCCTTGATGTGATGATTTCATCTACAGGGCCTCACTCCGGCCTGCAGGGCCTGACTCTGGTCTGCAAGGTCTCATACAAGAGATGTTGTAGGTTCAGAGCGCCAGGCTGGGAGATACGGCGGTAACCTTGGACGGGTAACAACAGCTGCCCACATTGTTTTCCAATTAGAGTTCATTCTTACACCAAGTGTCCTTGTTTCTCCTCTCCCTGGTGGCGTGACCTGAGCAACTCTATTAGAAGTGATTGTTTTCCTGTTTGTGCTAAGTTTTTGGTATGACTGTATCCATGTGAACACTGTGCCAAAGGCTTCTCCGACATCAGATATTTGTTCTCAATAAACTTCATAAATTCAAGTAAGTATCAACTGGAGCCTGCGGACTCTCTTCAACAATTATTCAACAAGTACAATATTTTCCCTATCAATACAGAGTGAGTAACATAAAAAAGTATCTCCTTCACAACTTGAGTGACAACTGTTACAACTCTGCCTGTTAGTGTGACTGTGTGTGTGTGTAGAAATGAAGGATGAAAGTGTACTTGTTGTAGAGGAAAATGCCGGCTGCAGACGCCAGGCCTCGGTGTGAAGCGTAAACCAGAGGATAGATGTGACCGCATTCCTCCTCTCTCAGGCCTTCCTCTGTCCTTCTGCATGTGCACACACATACAAACAGATATTACAGGAGATATTATGACATTATTTAATTTACTCCCGTCAAGTAATTTGTATTTATATTTGAAAGGATTTAAAGGTGTAGTGTGTAGAATTTAGTAGCATCTAGCAGAACTGACTTGGCAGAAATGTAATATCATATTAGTTTTAACTAATGTATAACCTGAAAATAAGAATCATTGTGTTTTTGTTACCTTAGAATGAGCCCTTTATATCTAGATAGGGAGCAGGTCCTCTTCCACAGAGGCCTCCGTATTGCGCCGCCATGTTTCTACAGTAGCCCAGAATGGACAAACCAAACTCTGGCTCTAGAAAGGGCCTTTCGCATTTTTTGACAAGTTTCGTAGCCACTGTAGGCTCTCCTACATGCTTGGAAGGGGAGGGGTATTCAGTTTGTTGTAATCTGCATTCTCACCACTAGATGCCACTAAATCCTACACACTGGTCCTTTAAAAACCTCCAACAGCTCTTATCATTGACTGGTGCTGGAGCAGACTTGGATGCAGTATTATGTAGGATTTTTGAGACTGTATGCAAACCTTTTTCAAACAGTTGATATAATTAAATGTACATTTCATAATTATCTGTGGCTTGAGTCAGTGGTGTGAGATGTTGCACAACGTGAGAACTCATGACTCACACTGTGAATCATCAGCAACGATGACAAAGGGTGTCATCACAGTTATGAGTAACCAATACACTTAATCATTGAGAAGCTTTATTTCATTTTGGACAACCAATATATGCAGTATTTGGTTATGTTTATCCTCTATATGTAGGTAAAAAAAATTGTGTGGCTGAGTGTGCACTACTTTTTTAGATGAGAAATGTTTAGTCAGGGGTCTTGAAGAGTTTCTCATTAAAGGATAGTTTCACAATTTTTCAAGTCAGTCTTAAAACAATAGTCAGGTGCAAATATCAACATATGTGTAACATATGTAAGTGATGGGGACAAAATCCACAGTCCTCAAGATAATATGAGGCTTCAGTCATCTGAGTTAATCAAATAAAGTGGATATCTTCTACAGTCACAGTCTTTTTAATAAAAAGTCTCTGTGTCTTGAGGAAACAATGTTTTCCTTTTGAGCTGCAGTGGAAGGATTGTAACAAGCAGGAATTTGGTACTAAAAAGGCTGTAACTTTGAAAGATATTGACTTGATTTGACTATTCGGATGACTGATGCATCATATTAGTTTCAAATAAATAATGATAATAATTATGAAGGGATCGCTTAATGGTCATTATGAACAGGAGGAATGATTACCACAACACAAACATTGTGTCAACGTTCATTTAGACACCTGACTATTGTTTTAGGACAGACTTGAAAAACAGGGAAACCTCTCATATCAGGGATTTGACCCCCACTGATCTCTAAACTGACACTGACCATGTGAAGCAATGAAGTGAAATGACCAAAGACTTGCTCTGAATATATGACAGCATTATTACTAATGCTAATGCTCTAAACTACATTTGAACAGAATGTTTCTGGAACTAACGCTCAAAATTATCAGTAAAAAACAAGGAAAAGAAATTTGTCTGAGTTTGTATCAGAACAATGTAAAATATTAGTCTGTTTGAATGTCCTAAAATTAAATTCCTGTACTGAATGTTGCAGATGGTGCCACCGAGAAACCACCAGAGACAGAGAAACCCCTCACTGTTGGATCAGCAGCAACAGATTGACCACTTCCACTGCCACGTCTGGGTCCTTGTCCAGCACCATGCTGAGCATCCTTTCCTAAACACACACACACACACATACACACACACATTCAGATATGTAGTAGCACAAACACAGACATGCACAATCATGCATGCAGACAAACAGGAACAATACACACACACACACACACACACACACACACACACACACAAACCCACTGATTAGGAGCTAAGCTGTGGCATAAAAACCATTTATCTGCTGCAACACATGTGGCTTAGGAGGGTTTTTATGTGTTTGAGAAGAGCTTATTAAACGCCAGTAATTGGCAGCAATTAACGCACCCAGACACACATCCAGACAAAGGAAGAGACCATACAACAAACATGAATGGTAAAAAAAAAAACATCCAAAAAAGGCACAGAAATAAGGGGAGGGGTCACAAAAATACAGGCAACAAAATAGAAACAACACCACAATACACTGAAACAATAGATTAAAGAGAGATGCTGAGACAGGCAGACAGGCCGAAAGAAAGACAGATGGGGGGGAAAGGGAGGGAGAAAAGAGGCATTAAATGAGGTTTGATTCCAGTCCAGAGGGATGCCTCACTTTAAATCTGCTGGTGAAAAGCTCCAGGCGGCCAATGAATTCCTTCTCCTGGAACAGACCCTGCAGGGCGCGCACACACTGCAGACGCACTGGACTTTGCTGAGGGAAAGAAGACAGAGAACAGTAACGCACACTTGATAACCTGCATGCAGACTACTGCCCAGGTCTGTTCATAGTGGACATTTCTTTGTGGGAGAGTGTGTGTATGTGATCCTGCATCTATTTGCAGATATTCTACAATTGTGTCTCCTGTGAGAGTCGCAGCTTATGAAGCATGAATATTAAATAAAAAGCTGCTAAATTTGGATTACCCAATTCACGTTACACTGCATTCCTCATCATTGCTAACTCCACTGTTGGCTTGTAGAGGATTGCATATGTGCTACTTCTGTGACACCTGCTGTCATCAACTGCAGGTGGTAACACAGATAAAGGAATGACATCATAGTGACATGTTTTTAGTGCGTAGTCTGTTGTCTAATCCTGTGTGTGCTCCACCTTATCATGCAGGGTCCACCCCAGGTATTTAAGACATCCGTCACTGAGGAAGTCTTCAGGGTCCATTTTCACCCACATGCCCATCTCCTCAATACATGCCGCCCGGATCTCAGGCAGCTGGTCACGGTAACGGTGCACAAACACACCACGGAAGGTGGCATTCATCATGGAGGACAGCTCTTCTCTGTTTTCCTGCAGCTACAGCACAAACGTAAAAACACATGCACACAAACGGAGACTGTAAACAAATCAGTAACATAGTCACCCATCCATGTGTTCAACCAACTGTACGTACAGTCTGTGGTTCACCTGGCAAACCAATCCTCACAGCTAAAAATGTTCCTCATGTCCAACTTTTCTCAGGTTTTTATAGTGACCAAGGATTGAATTTTACCATTTCTGTATCAGTCATTCTAGTGATCCATATCTATCACTAAGGGTAGGGAAGCAGGAGAGATTATATGATGTATGATGATAGCAATATTATCATAGACACAAAATACTTTGTTTTGCTCCTGGTGTTACTTTACCAGTTGTGATATTGATCTAGACACTAACAGACCAGTACCTTACATCAAGGACAACGGGTAGTACATAATCTCTCTCTATCTCTCAGAACTTCCATATGTTATAATGCATGAGAACAGCATAGGAAATTAGAAAAAGCACATTATACATACAAGGCTGAACCTTCTCAACTGTCACCCAAGCTGGTGAGCAGGGTGAGAGAGCTGACTTTCCATTTTCCTGGAAATATGTCTGAAAAAGTGAGGTCGTCTTATATTCGGGGTTTAGACTATTACATGTTCACAACATCAGATATTGATGAAGTACCGGTGTAAAACTGACTCCTATGTGGAGTGTTGCATTATGGGTTGTTTGTAGCCTTGATGTTGCTAGGCTAGCAAGTGTCTTAGAGTCAGTCAGCCCTGAATTTGTTTGGTAAGTCCAGTTTAAACCTGCAGGAGTTTCTGAAGGCTTGTGTGACATGTTTTTCTGCCACGGAGGAAATAAATTCATGACGAGTGAAAACGAATCCAAAGCGTCTTCTGATGTCTCTACTGTAGAAACGGATACGTCAAGCTGCCACATACCACTGTCACAGATGATAATGAGCTCAAAAAGACAAACAGGTAGTCTTACAAATGCTAACTGCTGGAGAAAATAATTCATAACCGCTTCCAAGAGCCTGGCAGGAGAATGTGAGTATATAACTATACTATGATGTAAGTTATATTCAAAAAGTATTTTTCCAAAAAGAGGTGTTGGAAAACGGGGGTCATCTTATATTTGGGCCAATATGGTACTTTGAAAAATCTATTTAGTTGTTTAAAAAACGATTATTTCATTCCCATCAGCCAATAAACAACCTGTGTCCAACACACATGAACTTGGGAAAATGTTGGTCTTAAATATGTGTGCTTGAGTTTTATTGCTTTGATCCCTTAGAAGATATTGCATCATCCTTTGTACCATTCCCCATGAAAACAGAAAGAAATCAGCACCTTTAACACCCTGAACTACATGTGTATGAGTAAGTGTTGTGTGTACGTCACCTCACTGATGGTGGCCTGCAGCTCCTCCAGCCTGTCAGAGGCTCTGTCATGTTTCCCCTTGCTGTTCTCCATGTTGTGTCTCCGCTGGGTGGTCTGCAGCTGAACAGAGACTATCACAGCTACTTCCACCAGCCCAGTCATCAGCTTCATGGCTTTAAAGAGAAATACATTGCACACTGACAAGGCTGGACAGCACAGACAGAGCTACCTGTAAGCAGAGGAAGAAGCCACCCACAGTGTGCTTCTTCAAAATGCCATTGTTTACTAATAACATTTCAGCTATGCAGCACAGATTTATTACTTCATCCTCCTGACTAAAGCCTTACATCCCTTTTTAGAGAGAAATTCTTTGCCAGTACTGTACTTATCAGCCTAATGGCATAATGGATAGGCTGTGTAGTTTGGTTGAAAAGAGGGAAGAAGTCACATGAATGAGCAGAGGATACAAAAGAAACTACAAAGGCAAGCTGGATAAGAGTGCACTCTGAAAGACAAAGGAACTCCTCTAGCAACTAAAACAGATGTCAGCTGAATGGAGCAGTTTCTTCTGCCTCCCAGAGAAGCAGGAGCAAAACCTGTGGTACCACAGATGTGGAGTGCAGGTTTTCTTCCCTACCAACAACTGCGGCAAGTGATTACAATAATTAGCATACAAGAATGACAACTAATCAAAAATATTGTCCTTTGTGAAATCAGTTTTCAGTAAAGTTGTGAAGATTGTACCGATATGCTTACCGAGCAGAGTGCTGGTGTGTCTGAAGGCTCTGACTTGGGAGTCAGACAGCCCAGTGAGCAGAGCCAGCAGGGAGGGGAAGAGGTACTCATCGTAAATTAGACTGTTCTGACAGGAGCGCACCAGAACACGAGCGAACTCACACAGGCCGGCTTTGAAACGCTTCAGTTGGGGGCCTGGAGTGCACAGAGGGTAGTTCACCGAATCCTGGAGGAAGAAAGGAAACAAAAGAAATGGAGGAAATATCCCACACCACACTTTGTACAGTTAATTGAAGCAGAAATCTGTGACTTGCTCTGCTAATCACGAGCACATCATCGCCAAACCCGTGATTAAGCCATTAATGTGTCCATTTATCAGCATTAGTGTAATTAGTGTGTTCCATCAAGCCGTACTCCAGGGATATGGAGGTCACTCCACTTTTTCAACTAATTCCAGCAGGATTATTGTTAGTGAGTGAGGGGACGACTAAGACTGTGAACTAAATTCAAACCTGCAGATCTGTAAAAACAATCTCTCTGTATTTTAATGCACTGCGTGATGGCAGATGAAAATAATATCCAACAAAAACACAATTTACTCCTATTTGAGAAGCATTTTTTCCCTAAATACTGCTCTGCCTGGCTGTTTTAGGAAATTATTTTTGCTTTTTAAAAAATGGAACTATGTATTCATGACTCATTTTTGATCTTTTATGTCTACAGTAGGAACCAATGGATCTGGAGCTGAGTGCCTTAGACTCAGATAGGAAAGTAAAAAAGTATTGGTCTTTTCATAGGATTTGTTGACAATTACCAAAATACAGAACATCCTTCAAACAAATCTGAACTACTGTTTTCCTTGAGCCTTTCTCACCTCATTGAACTCTTTGGTTAGTGTGCTGATGATTTCGGCATTCTCCATGCTGTCAAGCATCTCTCTGCTAACCACTCCTGGAAAAAAAAAAGAAAAAAGACATAACGTTCCACATTAGAAATTGAAGTGAAATAAACACCTGAAAATAGATAACACACAATACTTCTGTTTCTTCTTCTTGACCCAAAAATTAAATTACATGCTTTGCTTTCTTTTCATTTTCATTCAACACTCACAACATATTGATATGTTGTTGTCCTTCGACAGAGGATTAACACAGCCTCTGTATATTGCATTGTTAGCATACTGGGAGATCAATAGTTGACTGCTGATCATTGCCTGTGCTGAAATTGGAAAGATAATCTGTTGAACTCTGACCCACAGCCCCCACTTCCACCTCTTGGCCTCCCTCCTGACCTCTGACCTTTGCATCCGCAGGACTGAACAATGAAGTTGATGAGCACCAGCAGCCCTGCCTCGCGGCTTCGTTTGTAGCTGTCCAGCCACTCGTCAACCACCGTCTTAAGAATGACAGGGACACAGCAGCCAATGAGAGAGCTGCACTCAGATCAAAAGGCCGGAACATATAGTAACAATATTACACATACACATATTACACACACACACACACACACACACACACACATATATATATATATAATTTTACATTGCTTTTATCTTTTTCTCTGTAACGTGTGGGTTTGTATGCCCTGTCCTTGACCCCCACCTTATATTCTCTGCTCCCTCTAAATTACAGTTTTATTCACCAATTCTTTTGCATAATCATTTTAGCCAACCGTGGCCGTGGCACCATAACACAGACAAAAACACTTCACTTCAGAGCATCTGTTGTTCCTCTTATAATGGGAGAACCTCTGACAAGAGTAGTAACCTTGACATACAGTATAAATAGTCAAATTTGAACAGAAAATATGTGAGGAGACATTTAAATTTCGTGAACAACAGTTCAGAATCACCATCTGCACTGTAGAGTTGCTCCATACTGTAGTAGCAGACTTTTTTAACTGCTAAAAACACCTTTCATCCTCTATTGTTATGGTTATGGTCCTTTTTTTCTTGTTTTTAGCAAGAAAAGACTGGGCATGCACAGCACAACAATGGTTGGGATGGACGTGTGCTGCCAATCATTGATTACGCGACCCAACGAAAGCACTCCTCCCTCTTCGCATATCAAAGGCAATTCTATAGGGTCACATCAGTCAGCCACTGACAGCGACATGATAATCTCTCTCATTGTCTGCTCTTACAGGCTTGTTTCTCTTCTTATTAGACATGCTCCCATCGGTACCTCCCTCTCTTCATATGTTTATCTCTATACCCCCAACCCCCTTCCTTCCATGCTCTTCAGTTGAGGGTTTGCTCACCACCATGGCACTCTTTCCAGATCGGACAGCATCATAGATATCCTCTGCACTAATACCCTGGTTCCCCTCATTCAATCTCGTCACAGGCCTAGGAGAGGCCCGCCTGGAAGTCCCCCGGGAGAGCTGCTGCTTCTGCAGGGAGGGGTCTGGAGGAGCGGGGATGGGACTGCTACTGGGGCTGGACGTCACCCTCGATGCAGTTTTACGCCTGGGTCTCTTGGGTGGCTTGGGATGAAAGAGACACAGAAGGGCAGCTCAGCAGGGGATTCAGAGTGAATTGATGTAGTCAACAGAATTAATGGTAGCTGTGGTGAGATAAGGTGAAGGCTTGAATCAAATACCTACCACAGTGTTGCTGTTTAGATCTATAGATTTAATTTCTGTTGACTGTTAAGCCTTTTCTTTTACAATAACTGAGATATGTTCAACAATGATAATCTCCAAGGGATAAACTGATTCAACACCCGAAATCCTACAATAATTTGACAAGATCATAGCCCTGATCTACTGCCTGGTGAATAACTTGCATCTAAATAAGAGTGAATAATTTCGGGAGAGAATCTGTTTATTTACCAGAGGTTTGGGCAAGGCCTGTTTTTTCCGCTTTGAGGCTTTCATCATGACCTCAAAGTCACTGCCAGAGTCTGTGAAGTCATCCAAAGCATCAAGGCTGAAGGGAGAGGGAAGAAAATTGACTTAAATCTTGACATCAACAAATCATTATTACTAAGACTAACAAAATTACAGAGCTCATTAGTTACCAGGGTTAAATTCTTTTTTGGATAATCTGTGCATGAGTCAGTAATTCTTACCCTCATGTTCTCTCATTATAGTCTCAAGTTATTGTAGCAGACAATAACTTAACACATTATAGAGGTGCCAGAAAATTACTCAATTAATTCCCTCAAATTAATATCATTATCGGCTTATCTTTTGATTTCCTTTAGAGCTGCAACAACTGATCGATTAGTTGCCAACTATTACAGTAATTGCAAACTATTTTGATAATTGATTAATCATGTTGAGTTATTTAAGAAATGTCCAAATTCCAGCTTCTCAAATGTGAATGTGTCATGGTTTCTTCACTCCTCTATGATAGTTAACTAAATATCTTTGGCTTGTGGACTGTTGGTCAGGACAAAACTGTCTTTGTTAAACACTCTATGTTTGACATTTCTCATGAATTTAGTGGATATTCACGAAAATGAATGATTACCTAATATTTACAGTTTGCTCAACAACTATAGATTTAAATTTTACTTTGACTTGTGATGGGTGTCTCTTCAGGTGAAATGAATGAGTGAAACCCTTGCTAGGCTTGGCTGATGTTACCTGTCCCAATCTGAGTCTCCACCTGCCATGTTTGATGAGGTACCAGAGATTGAAGAGTGACTTTGAATAGCTGGTTGGCTGGTCTTTGCTAATACTTTAAAAAAAACCCTATTGTGTGGGAGAGAAGACAAGATTATCTAAAAAAAAATCACCTACACACACAAATGAACATTACCTAGCTAATGGCATAGCCTCCTCCAAAATATCCTTAAAATGTCCGTTAGCTATTTGACAAGCAACCATCTTGCGTTTTTCAACAGTAGGTAGTTTACATCGTAAATTCTGATTTAGTTATAGGTTAACTTAGCTACACGACGTTTTCTAACTCACAACTAGTTATATTACAATTATTCGGAGAAATATGATAGCCATTTAGTTGCTAATTGGCGTTAGCTTTAAAAAAAAAAGATGGCTCGGTAACCTACAAGCTAACGATCCACACAGAGGCAACTTCAGCTTCAAAGATAGTAGCTCGCTAACTCCTACAACAACAAAAATCATTAGCAAACTAATGACACAATTTTACCACCTGATAATATGATTATTATCAATACTTTCCTTTCTTGTGAGGCTTTTTAATCGCGATTTTTTTTTCTCTTTCTCTCGTCGACAAAATCAGTCGGAGGACGCGGTAAAGTACGCAAAGCGATTCTGGATGCCGATTGGCCAGAGCCCCATCAGACGAGAAGATGATTGGTCCTTCAAGAAGAACTCTTGATTATCATTGGTCATTCCCGCCGACATACGTCATGGTACTTTTTTAGTTTTTCGCTTTTGTAAGCTGAAATGTGTAACAAAATAATAAACTTTCAATTGAATTTTAAAGTGTAAAATCGATTCAGAGTAATACATACAGATTTATTGCAATATTGCAAATATTGCAATTATTTTTTTTCTAAGCTCACATTAAAATTTACTCACTCTATTATATATTTATACATTTATATTGTATTATACTGTATATGTGGAGAAATCTCAAGCTGTCTGCTCTGTCTGCCCGTCCAGTTTTTTGGGACCCTGAGGTAGTTGGCTCAGCTGCTCCCCGCCCCGCCACCGCAGGCTCCTCACCCCTCTCCCCCTGTCGGTCCTCTGCACGGTCCATTGTTCTGTGTTTGATGGACTAGGACCAGAGTCAAGCCAGTCAGGGTGAAACACATAACTTCTGGTCAGACATTTCACAATAAAATGGCTATTCCCAAGGCAAACAATGACACTGACAATAATACATTAAGCCCCTCATGCAATGTTATATAAATTCCTATTTCTATTATTTCCATGTAGCCCAAATAATGATAAAGACCGCAAATTTTATTTAATCTTTATTTAATCAGGCAGTTTCATTGAGATTAAGATCTATTTTCCAAGCAAGACAAGAGAACAAGAAACATTCATAAGACAAGAACACAATCACCAGACAGAACCAACGAATCATTATTACTAAGACTAACAAAATTACAGGGCTCATTAGCTTCCAGGGTTAAATTATTTTTTGGATAATTTGTGCTGATGAATCAATAATTTATATCTTCCTGTACTGTAGCATATAATAACATGACACATAGAGATGCCCAGGAATTACTGAATTAATTCACTAAAAGAAATATCATTATTCCATTTCTCGTCAGCCATAAAGTCTTTTCTTCTCAATTGCAAAGATGTTTAATCAAGATTATGGAGCTTATTATTGTATTACCTTTTCTCCCACTGTAAATGTCAATTTCGCACTGTACAATAAATATTATTGTGGACCCAGGTGTTGCAAAGCAGCATCCTTGTATTTCCCCCATTATCACCAATCTTATGGATCAAATGTGGGATGAAGTCATTTCAATCTATAATGTAATTATTTTGATTTTGGACTGAAGTGTGAGAATATACTGTAATTCGGGTTTGTCTTTGTTAAACACTTGATGTTTGACATATTGAATGGTTTTAAAGTATAACATCATTTTTGATCTCTATATTTGAGCAAACAAATTAATGGTTACCAAATATTTACAGAATGCACAACAACTATACATTTTAATTTTACTTTGACTTGTGATGGGTGTCTAGAGCTGAAATGCATAATTGAAACATCTGCGTTAGCTAGGCTCGGCTAAATTTCCCTGTCCATCTGAGTCTCCACTTGCCATATCGTGGTGAGGCACCAGGCAGAGGTGGCCCATAGTATAGGCCACATAGGCAGTCCCCTAGGGTGCCAAATGAGGGAGGGGGCACCAAGTAAGTGGGATATGTTTTTTTTTTCTTGCAGACAGGTGTGCTTGTATACAGCTTTTGGAGATATGCACTTGTTCTACCTTCTTAATATTTTTCCTCTTTTTCCCCATTGACCTACAGGGTTTTCATCTGGTTTCATTTTCAAAGCCTTACTGGTCAGTCAGTTTTCACCTGACAACCATCAAACTTCATTTTCTACCTCAGGCAATGTCACCAAACACTCACTGAATGGCAGCCTTGACCCCCCACTTGCCTTTTAGTCTGGAGGACTGTGGGGACTTTGTCTGGGCCGGAGGTACCATTGTTGCACTTCTAGTGTGAATGCATATATTCACTATTATTACACTTTTTGGGGTCTCCAATCTAAAATCTCACCCAGGGCACCATTATAATCAGGGCCTGGCACTATGGATTGAAAGCTTGTTGCATTACCTTTTTGTGAAGTTGAATTTTGCAATGAACAATGAATACAATCATGGACCCAGGTGGTGGCCAGCAACATCCTATCCATCCATCCATCATTTACCCATTACAGTATCACTAGTCTTGCTGGTCAAATGTGGGGTGAAGACATTTCAATATTAACTGATGTTATGTCTATTAAACATGATGTTTCGGGAAAATGAGCACAGGATTTTGTGTGCGACACAACATCCTAGTTGATACTGATGAGCAATAAAAGTACCAAAAATTAAAAAAAACATGGACTTTGCAATGAGACAAGTGTATCAAAGAAGTTACTGCACTGATATTTTGAAATGTTTTTCTATAGCAGTGGTTCTCAAACTTTTTCCACGACAAGGACCCCCAAACTGACACAAATTAGACAACAGCTCCCCATCTGATTTTTGCTTTTAGATGTTTTATTACAAGAAGTGTGTGAAACCAAAATAGTCATATATTGTCATTTTGTTACTTATGGATGGAATTGTAGTGCCGGGGACCCCCTTTGAACTCCCTCAAGGACCCCACTTTGAGAACCACTGTTCTACAGATTACTATTCTTATGCATTTACTTTGAAAGTGAATCTCCCTCGTGTTCCGGTGTCAGTCCTGCAGGCTTCACACAGTTTGTCTGTTTGATGATGCTGAAAGGGACGGGAGTGCCCCATTCACTCTGCCTTTACATTTACGTACAACAGCGGATCTCCCAGGAAGGACAAATTACCTGGACACGGAAACATATGTGTGAAAAAACTAGATGCATCTGTTCATTGCACTTATCGGGGAAAACTATGACTGTTTTAAACGACTGACGATTTGGGATACTGTTACTCGTTTTACTTTTGCGCGCATCTAAACCGGCCAGTCATTCATTCATTCATTCATTTATTTATAAGCTGCTGCACCCATAGTCTGTTTTTATATAAACCCGCCCCCCCACCTGCTGTCTGGTGGAGCCCTGCGGTGAGGATGGATACCCGGCTATCTTTCCCCAGGTACCCGCTGCTGGTGCTGCTCTGCGCGGTCGCTGCCCTGTCGGGGACCCGGAGCCCCGTGGCTGCTGCGGGGAGGAGCTGCTCCGAGACCCGGCAGGTGTACTCGGAGAAGGGGTACAGCACAGGCACCGCTCCGCTGACTCAAATCTCCGGTAAGACTCTGCATTTAGCCAGCGGAAGGGATAAATCACACAACCAGACTGTTTATGGAACTCATGTAGGAAACGTCCCACTGTTATCTATTTAAAAATATAGGCTGCATTTTAATAAAATATGATATACTGTACAGCTAGATGTCGCAGCAGAAATGTACAGTAGGTGCGTCAGCATGCTCTAGTTTGTCTCAACAGGGATAAAAATACCATCATGCACATTAAGGTCACTACAAACTCACTGCTCAGCACCATAGATTCATCTCAAAGCGTTATGGGAACATTATAGCTACATTATGTGCTTTAAGTACCACAGACGCACTACAAATCAGAAAGTGATATTCAAAAGTACAAGGTGGCTCAAAACTCACTAATAAGCACCAGAGGCACAATGTAGGAATATCCTGGTGAGTTTTCCCTCAAGAGAAACAATGCAGGGTGGTTTAAAACAAATTACACCCGCCCCCTCCTCCCCTCTGTGCTGTTTAAATAGGATGATTAAGGGGATGAGCAAATTGCCAACACCGGTGCAACAAAGAACCTCGCCCCTAATTAGTCTTTGCCTAGTGGCCCACTGCTAAATCCGTGCATATACCCATAGGCTCTGTTCACTGGTGATAATCTTATCTGCTTGAATGAAAAGATATCATATGGATTACAAACAGTTGGGTTTTGGTTAATTTGAAGTTTTGGTGAATGGTGGTGGTGGGGGTTGGATGGTGGAGAAGAGGAGAGGGGGAGTAAATTTTTAATGGAAATTTGTGAAAAGTGAGGGAGTAAACGATGGAGCACTTGAGTGTCTGAAGATGTAGCCTACTTCTTCAGAGGAGGTTCAGCTTTGCATGTAAAGCAGTGAGAGAATGATGGTGTGTGTGTGTGTGTGTGTGTCTGTGTGTGTGTGTGTGTGTGTTACCCTTAGACCGACCTTAACATACATGTAAAATGCATGTATACAAATAAATGCAGACTTTGCAGAGCTCCGCTGTGTTGGGATTTATTTTGTGGCTCAGTGTGTGAGTCACTCAGACAACTGCAATATTGATTGATTTAGTGTGTGTGTGTGTGTGTGTGTGTGTGTGTGTGTGTTGGGCTATCACTGCCTGAGTCTTGGCTCACTGTCCCGTGGGCCAGGGGAGCAGATGGCCGGGAGAGCGAAGGATGAAGAGAGGCAGTTTAGAAATGGAAATAGAGGGATGAGAGAAGGCTAATAGTGAGATGCACAGAGAGAACAAAAGAGGCAGAGAGGAACATCAGCGAGGGTGGAGTTGGAAGTGAGACTTTCAACTGTATTAACAGCAATAATATTTGTGCGCGAGGTGTAAAATTTACTTAAAAGAAAGAGCTCAAAAGCTTATGCACATTAAAAGTCACCCCCCCCTCGCCCCCCGCTGTCGTTTGCATATCATTACCTCTGACATATCAAAGACCCAACCTGAGCTGACAAAGACAGACAGAGTGAAGCTGAATAATTCATGCAGGGAAATTACAATTTTCTATCACAGCCTTATCTTTGATAAGATTTCCCCACAGTAACAGAACAGACTGATGAGTGGAGGAATTGACTGTCTCACTAGAAACGCCTGTTTTAACCTGATAATAGACCCACCTGCGTTATTATAATAACAACTGGTCTTTGTTGAGGTTGAATCAAAACATCACCACATGATTATGATGATATTACAAGCTGCTGTATTATGATGAAGCTTAATCCACATATGTTTTTAAACATGTGTGATCAGTCCTAACCTTTCATTCTCTGCTGGCCTGCTTTTACCTTGATCCAGGTGAGCACCTGCGGCTCTGTCCTCAGGACTACACCTGCTGCTCCAGTCAGATGGAGGAAACGCTGGCTCTCCAGAGCGGGAGGGACTTCCTCAAAGCCGTCGAAGACAACAGCCAGTTCCTTTTGACCACCTTTACCCAGAGACACCGCAGGTTTGATGGTGAGAGTCAGAACTCGCACAGTTAATAACCGTTTGAAACATTATGTTGTTTGAAATTGATTTTTAAAAGATTTGTTCTCTTCAGCGGGTACAAAAGTGTACTCGACTTCTTCTCGTTTCACCCTCATCTACCAGGTCAGTGGTGATGAGTGACAGCTCATTAAAAACTTATTAAGGATCTCCAACTGCACAGTTCCTCTGAGATGGTCAGATGTCTGAGCCACAAAATTGACTTTAGAGGCTAAAAGCACAGCGATGCATGCATATTGCAGAGATTCTAGCAGCGTTCTTATTTATGTTTTATCAACACATGAGAAATCCTGAAATTAAAGGGTACTCTGGTGATTTAGTATTGCACTTTTATAAAGACATATTATATAAAGAATGATAAAAATCGAAGCACCAGACTCCGAAAACACCGGATATTGCACTGCAGACTTTCTGTTAATGGCTTGTAACCTCCGGGCCAAGCTTAGATAACCCTGATGACATCACTATGACATCATCATGGTTATGAAAAACTCCCTGCAGAGCCACAGAAGACATAATAAAACTGTTATTTTATTTTATTTCAGGCTTAATAGGACTGATTGTGGCCAATAAACTGACCTTCATTTGTAAATTCAGTGCAGTTCCCCTTTAAACAAATGCTCAGTGTAAAAAACCTACCTAGACAGGTTAAGTGACTGTCTGTATTTGAGAGAATTTAGCCCACGTTGTCTGAAATACTGTATGTATGGCTGCAGGTTTGTAGCAGTCGCAGCACAGAGCTGCATTTACACTTTCTCCTCCTACCTGCTGTGGACTGGTATCACCTTTTATATAATGTACATGATGAATCATTTAAAGACACTAAAGCAGTGGGAGACTGCATATGAGTGTTAAAGATTATTTTAAATGGAGTACATGTTGTTACACTCATTTACCATAGTGTAGGATCTGATGTAACTGTCCCTGTGAGCTGTTAATCTGGGAGGGGGAGGAAGAGGAGGAGGAGGAGGAGGAGGTGAATGGGTGCCTACATGGAGACTTCCTAAGATATCAGGAGAACAGAGGTGGCTGACAGATTCCCATCTAATCTTTGTCCTTCTGTCTTTCTGCAGAGTTCTTCCGAGAGCTTATAGACTTGTCCGAGAAGTCTATGAACCAGATGTTTACCAAGACCTACGGGCGGCTCTTCACTCAGAATGCACATGTTTTCCAGGAGCTGTTTGTGGAGCTTCGTAGATATTATTCTGGTCAGTTCAGTGAGTTTATCCTCCTCAGCTGCTGTTGATAGAAGAGGAGATTTGGAACATAAACTGTATATTCAGATCGTCAATTGGTCTTAGCAAGGCGATGAAAATGGGTAGATGTTGCCACATATAGTACGACAATAAAATAAGTAATGGTCACTTTAGACAGTCAGAGGAACACATTTGAAACCAAATTTCCTTTGCAAAAAACAGTTTGGCAGTTGTTTGGCTAATAATAGAGCTGTGACAAATCCTTGTTTTACTGGTAGTTTAGTTTAGTTGTATCCATCTACATCCTTCTGGTTGCTGGTAAATCCACAGTGGCTCTGGACAGCAGTAAAGCGGCAGTATTGTCTTTTGAGGAGTATTGAAATGCCAAGAAGAATTTAACGGAAAAAAAGAGACAGAGAGAATTGGAATCCCATGGATGCCAGACTGTTTCTATTTCTGTTCCGAGTTGCTCTGTTTTGGCATCACAGCCGCTAGCTGGCAAGTCTGTCTGCAGGCTGTTGCTGCTTAGTCAACCTGTCTTTGTCTGCCAAACAGCATGTACGGCTAATTTCAGGCTGCATAGTAGACTACAGATTGGAGAGTCGCATATTCAGAATCTGTCTGCCAGTTGACTAATGAACAGACACTGACAAGCACCAATGCAGAATTAGAGGAATAAACTAGGAAATAGAGCAATGTGCACAACGTATTATGATACTTTTGTTTTTAATAGACTATATAGATTTCAAGATTTAGTTTATTTTCATTTTCTTGTGCACTTGCATACACAAAAAACGGATATGCTGTTCCTCCTAGCCCACAGCAGCGCAACAACAACAGAAAGGATAAAGATATATATCTAAAAATTCCCTTAAAATATGATAAAAACATGTAAATCCCAAAGAGAAAAGAACAAAGCACAAAACAGTCAGCAGCACAGGGCATTAAAGTGGATTTGAAGAAAAAAACATTGTTTTGTGTTGGTTGCTTTTGGCCTTTATGTCGTCTGTTTGTGTCAATCTGGTGTGTGTCTGTGCAAAACTATCAATCTTCCTCTATTAAACTTCTTCTTAAACTTTTTATTTCATTTGATTATAATATCCTGCACCAACTTGCACCTAAGAGCTACTGTGTGGAAGTGTAGTTGACCCAAAAATGAAAATTCACCTGTTATCTGTACCTTCTCATGTAGGACTAGTTTGTAGGAGCACTAAATGTGACGAGTCCCCATAGTTACAAACATCTCAGCCTTTTCTTTAACCACTGAAGTTAACAGAATGATCTTTACACAGCATCAACATGGCATTTAATGGAATATCTAAAGCAGTATCCATCAAATTTCTCCAAACAGCTTGTGCTGTGTTTTGTGTAGCCAAACAATTACACTGTATGACAAAAGTCAGATAAATTTGTCACATTATTTTGTGTATTTTCTTTCTTGACACACCTTGAATGGGCCTGGCCCCATAAGCATCAGTGTATCTTTTCAAGATGCAGTATTCCTTCAAGCTCCGGGGTTCAATACAGACACACACTGTTATTTTTGTCAGGAAACAGATGTTATTTGACAGTTGCCCTTTTGTCCACAGGGGGAAGTGTGAGTCTCACAGAGGTTTTCTCAGACTTCTGGTCCAGACTGGTGGAACGGGTCTTCTCTCTGGTCAACCCTCAGTACCAGTTCAGTGAGGACTACCTGGAGTGTGTCAGCAAACACGCTGAACAGCTGCAGCCATTTGGAGACGTGCCCCGCAAACTGCGCGTACAAGTGCGTGACTTGTGATAACATATGTTAACACCAACAAAACAAATAGCTTGACACACTATAACGACACATCTAGTTACAGAGAATGATTATGATCAATGACTAATCTTGTTGTGATCTCTTGCCTTTTCAATTCAGGTGTCCAGGGCTTTTATCGCTGCCAGAGCGCTATCTCAGGGCTTGGCTACTGGCCGGGATATTGTCAACAAAGCCACAAAGGTGAGTGGTTCCTTGTTCTGCTGTTTAAACTGCATTAAGTAATCATAGTCTTTCATAAGCTTAAATTTAAAAGTGAGGCCTTAAAAGGGAAGAGTTTTCCTTTATAATGCAGAGGGCTTTACAACTAGGGGACATAAAAGTTAGTTGAGAGCCTGAACATTTACCTTATTTGGCCAGTTGAAATTATGAAGTTGTTAAAGAAAAGACTAATCAAAACTTGAAAACAGAAAGCCTTATCACCAGCAGTTGCTGATTGCTTTGTCCAGAAAAGGTTGGACTCATTAATGTGAGCCAGGTAAGCTCAACGGATCACACGATGGGTTACTAAAATGAGAATACTTGTTTTGTGCGCAAGGTCAAAATTCTTCAGCAACTCTGGCAGCGTTGTGACGTTTTATTCGTTCATTCTGGCCCAAATCTTCCATCCATTGCTTTGTTTTTCAGCTGACTGCAGATTCAGAGTGTGTGCGCGGCCTGATGCGTCAGTGGTACTGCCCGCTGTGTCGAGGCATGCCCTCCCTGCGGCCCTGCCACTCCCTGTGCCTTAATGTCATGAAGGGATGCTTAGCCAATCAGGCTGACCTGGACACCGAATGGAACAATTTCATTGGTGGGTGATGGGAGGAGGCGGGCTTTTGGGAGGATGAATAATACATACTGATAAGTTATTGATGTTGAAGTAGGTTTTGGGTCAAGTGGAAGATTTATTTATATTTTAGTTGTTCATATTATGTAGTTCCAGAGGACCACAATACTTTATATGGATTTCTTAGATCCTCGACAAAAATTGGTCAGCTCAAATGACATTCAACTACTTTCTGAATTATTATCATTATTAAATTGAACATACCTAAAAGTAGAATCCTTTTATTTCTCTCTGTCACTCATTTACTTTCACTTCCTTTTCCCTCTAATTAATTCCTCCTCCATTAATCATTCATGCTTATCTGCTCCTCTACAATTGATCTGTCTTCCGATGTTTCCTTTCCCCTTTCATCAAACCCATACGTACCCTCCATTTTTTTTCTTTTCATGTGCAGTGCTTCCTCTTACCTTTCATCACTCCACCCATGTCTACTGCACCCGAACCTGTTTCACCCTCACTTTTCAGCCACTGTTCTTCTCTCTTTATCCCGCCTCTCTTCATAAGATGTGAGCTTACCTCCTAATTTTACAGTCCTGTAACCTTAATTAACCTGACAAGAAGAGCTAGGTTGAATGTAGTCATAGCAAACTTCATCACCCTGCCATCTCTATTTCTGTCTCTCTCTGTGTCCTCTATCAGATGCACTGTACCAGGTTTCAGAGAAGTTGGAAGGACCGTTCAACATGGAGCTCGCCGCTGACTCCATCTCGGTGAAAGTGTCGGAAGCCATCATGCACATGCAGGAAAACAGTGTCAGCATCTCCACTAAGGCAAGGAAGCAGATGAACACACTTTACTACATACATAAAGCTCTCACTTCTTTAAGAGTTTCTTATTCTAGTGTTTGGTTAATGTATTTCTTTAATGCTTTTCTAGAATTTAACATTTTGGTTTCCATTAAAAACAGCACACTGTCTTGTATTTATTGATCCTTTGAGAATCATCTATCATTTAAAAAAAATTACTCTTACAAGTCAAAGATATATTCTAGATTATTGTTTTTATTTAATTTAAATTTTAATCTTCTTAATAAGACAACATGCAGTAAATTGACAGGATTTATACATGGCGAGCATGACTGCCTCACAGTATGATTAAAACATGGCAGGCATCCCAGGAGTTAATCCACCAGAGAGACACCCACATCTTGTTAGAAACAGCTTCTGGTTTGTGGTTCAGTAGCAGTGCTTTAAGGAACAAGGAGTTTTTCCTTTACTGCTTAGGTTTTTGTGTTTGCTGCATTTCACTAATACATTGTGATTGTGGAGGTTATTATTTCACATTTATTTCCAAGTTCTAAGTAGATGAAACATTTTCTTCGCTGGGTTAAATTTGGAAACCTCACTTATTGCTCTTCTTTAATTTGACTCACTAACACTAAAGTTAGCTTAAAGCAGCTATTGATGATGAATCTTGTTGTGTCTTCACTATAAACTGTCTCCTGAAGACAGATATTATCTGTGCAAGAAGTTAATTTAAGATTTCCTTATTATGTTGGGTTATAAAAATGCTCCTGTGACACAGGTTTGTACCCTGGTGTTAATTTGGTTTTGTTTTCCTCAGGTGTTCCAGGGCTGTGGAAACCCCAGGCCAGCTCCAGGACGGTCCAAACGCTCGCCCAAAGAGTCAGGAGGCAACAGGAGGCCTTTTCGCACCTACAGCCCTGAGGAGAAACCCACCACTGCTGCAGGCACTAACCTGGACCGACTGGTAAGGAGGATGCATATCCTGTGTAAACTGCATTGTGAATCTAAAACAGTTTAAACCTGCATAAATTGATTTTCTTGGCCACTTTGGGCAGCACAACAAGCTGATTTGAAGTTGTGTTTTTGCCAACATCTCTGGCAACTGTACAGTACCGATCCAAAGTTTGGACACACGTTCCCATTCTCTTGAATGAGAAAATGTGTCCATTTTTAAATTTTTTTTTTTTTTGCTGAAAAAAGCTTCCTGCTGCATCTGGGAACGACACAGATGAGAGCGGTGGGAATAAATGAAAACAGTTAACTTGCTGGAAAACCAAAACAATGAGCTGAAAGATGGTAAAATGCTCCATAAAGCTGAAGGGAACTGCAGAGTTGGTGATAATTTTCTGTGAGTTCATCACTTTCACATTACACATATTTATTTGACTCTTTGCTCATTTAAAATTAATGATGAGTGCAGCTTTAATATGCCCCATGGGGAACTGCAATTAAGCATATTAAAATGTTTACATTACACTCGCAAAAGAGAAAAAGGCAAAGGTTGGACAAACAGGGAAGTAAGCAAGCAGCAGTAGAGTACAAACTTGGTACAAGCAACTAAAAATACAGAGTGCAGCGGTCAGAGCCCAGACAGTATTCCTCTGACCCAAGAGTGGACACAGCAGATAGAATTGCTGGAGGATAACTAAAACCAAGAGCAGAGAGGGAACTAAACATTCATATCTATTTATAAATCTGAAAAGAAATCTGATTGAAGAACTGACACTGAAGCAGTGTCATGTCAGTTTTTGACTTTCCTCAATGTCAGCTCTGCAGCTTCCATATGCTTCCTCCAGCCAGCCATAGCAAACAAGGATACTTTAAAACCAGCCCTGAGTCATAACCAATTCCTTTCCGCCTCCATACAGGTTACTGAGCTGAAGGAGCGACTGCGGCCCATGCGGAGCTTCTGGGTGTCCCTCCCACACACCATCTGCAATGATGAGAAGATGGCTGCCGACGTCACTAATGAGGACCGCTGCTGGAATGGGCAGACCCGGGGGAGGTGAGCAAGATCAGAGCGGAGGGGTGGAGGGAGGGGTTCGGTATAGGCGGAGGAGCGAGCGAGTGAGTGATGGTGCAGAGGTGGAAGGATGCAACAGATGGAACAGAGTTTATTTAATTTTGCCACCACCAGTCACCCACATGCTGTCTGCGTGGGTCTGCTTGCTTTTATGCAAACAGATACAGCCCAACACCACGTATCTGGGCTGGTTTAGAGGCAGTGTGTGGTCTGTAGTTGTGTGTGTGTGTGTTGTTAGAGAAATACAGAGAGGGAAAAAAAGTCTACACAATGGATGATTTAGTTTTCATGATGCTTGCTGTTCCAGCTGCATTAGGCAAAAGTTTTATGTAAAAATAACAGGGCTGAAACCAACAATTGTTTTATTGTCAATTAATCTGTTGATTATTTTCTTGTTTGGTCTATAAAATGTCAAAAAATGGTGAAAAATGTTGATCACTGTCTCACAAAGCCCAAGATGCAACATAAGATATCTTGTTGTCACAACCCAAAGATATTCAGTTGACTGTCATAGAGGTCTAAAAAACTAGAAAATACTCACATTTGAGAAGTTAGAATGATAGAATTTGTCCATAAAAATCGATTCAAATTTTTTAGATAAATTGATTATCAAAAGATTAATTTTCTGTTGACTGACTTATCGATTAATTGACCAATCATTGCAGCACTAAAACATGTAGCAGCAACAACACCCACTGTAGCAGCGTTAATCACAAAGTGTAGAGGCAAGACTACTATACTTTTCTTGGCTAAAATAATATCATATACATTACTAAACATGTTGAAATGTCCTTTGGTCATTTCAATATGTAGCTTTAGGAAGATATGAAGGAGCTTATTCTGTAAATATGGTACAGCAGGGGATTGCCCAAATCTCTAGGATTCATCTTCTGGGGACCACGGATGTAATGGCAATCATGCTGTTAGTGTGTCAGAAAAATAACTTGCAGTTCAAGAAATCCAGATCCAGTGTGGAGATGCCAAACTTTGCTTTGAAAAGATCTGTTTTTGTTTTCATCCTTGTCTGTTTTTAATACATGGATTCCTCTGCGTGTACACACCCAGGTATCTCCCGGATGTGGCAGGCGACGGGCTGGTCAGCCAGATCAACAACCCCGAGGTGGAGGTGGACATTGCCAGGCCAGATGTGAGGACCCGACAGCTGATCATGGAGCTGAGGGTGGTGACCAACAAACTGAGACATGCTCAGAGCGGACAGGACATGGACTTCATGGACAGTGAGTGTTCCTGACAGTCAGTCTGTATGTATTTGTGTAGTATATCCTGAAAGGAGTATTAGATATCAATCTTTTTTATAAATCCTGCATGTGGATGTTGTTTATGGATCTCCACTCAATGCATCAGTCAGAAATCTCTTTTTCCTCATTCCAGGTGAGGAAGGCAGTGGTTCAGGGGGTGGAGATAATGGTGAAAGGTACAATGATGACTGGCCAGGTTACGGGCCGTACTCACCTCCCTACAACAAGCCCCCACGTAACCCTGCTTCCAATCCCGCAAAGCCTCCTCGTGTCAGAGAAAGAAACGGGTCCAAGTGGAACAGAAACAACGGCCACGGGCGGATCAATTCTGCAACCGGTTGCCTTACTTTCTCCCTGGTTCCTTTGTTGTCTTTACCTCTTATGGTCACTGTCGCCCCCATGTGGAGATAGCTGCTTATTGCAGCCTGGAGGTGAAGGGAAATGTTTGTCATATTGGAAGTGTGAAGCACATAATGAAGAAAAAATATCATTCCATTTGGTTACACCAGCAGAAAAAGACAAAACAGGCTAATTTAGCAATAATCAAGAACCTGTTTACATCACAAAATAAATAGGTTAAAATGAATATTTTTTCCTAATGCCCAAGCCACAAAACAGGTATTATGTTTAACGATTACAAACAGTGCTGAATTAATGATTACAACCATCTTTTAGTGCCATTTTGTAAGATGTTTGACCAATTAGAGTCTTGCTGAACAAAGCGCTGTGCTGGGATGTTCAAGTCTTTGGGAAAAGGGAACAAAAAGACTGCAACAGCAAATGAATTAGTATGTTTGGGTGATGGAGCTGATGTTCTCCTGGTTTGGTGGTCTGTGAGATAGAAATTACAGTAGTCGTGCCAGTCATTACTGTGTAGTTTCAGTGAGCAGCTGATTTGATCACCTGAGTTTGCTCCTTTGCTGATCTTTTCATGAAATTCAGTTAATTTAATCGTTCTTGGTTTCAGTCTGGTCGTCGTTCTTTTTGTCTAATAGAGGTAGTAAGATGTAATTTAATCATTTAAAGCTCCGCATTTAGGCTCTGAAATTAAAAACAAGTCAGCAGGATGACTCTTAAAACCAAACGAGGGGCTTACTTGGAATGTACGTAAAAGCTCAAATTCTTTTTGAGTTACTTGTAATGACAAGAAGTTGTTTAATGTAATATATTGATGCCTTTAATTTATTTCTGTTATATTAATATTCATTTGTTTTTATTGCTATGATTTTTAAGGAAAGGGTTGAGTGTTTTTATCTTCTAAAAGAAGAATTTGTGATGAACTTTCTCTGGTTAAAAAAAAAAAAAGAAAAATGGAAAAATCAAGTTGTATTTATTAGACCAGTATATCAAACAAATCACAACTAAACACTTAATCATTGTAAAATATTGTACCAGAAGACCAGCTGCAGTCATTCTCTGGTATTTTTCGTCTTAACCAGGGGTTGTTAGTTTTGAGTGTGTGTGTGTGTGTGTGTTTGTATGTATGATGGTTTTGTATTGTTTTTTGTATGTTCTGGTTTCATGTTACAACGTTGAGGTCATGTTGAGAAAGTGTTTTTTAATAGTGCGTTTTTTCTACTTATTTTTCCTAAAAGCAACAAAAGATGATGAAAACACTGAGTGAGCTCACGATGTGATGTAAAATTGGATCGAATGTTTACGGAAAGACTGTCAAGAACTGAGAGACAATGGCTCTTAATTTTCATATGCTGAATGTGTTTTGACAAAGAAGAAAAAGCAAAGATGCGAAGAATGTCGTCCGAGGAGAGTGGACTTAGGGGTGATGAAAGTTTTTTGATTTGATCCCAAAAGAGAACAGTATCAAAGATGGAGAATTAAAAAAAGAATGTATAGATGCTGCGAACAGACACTTTTCTGTAGAGGGAAGACTTGTAAAACCCCACTTTGTTGTAACAGAAGCACACTTCCCTGTTCAGTACAAAGAAAGAGAAAAGGTTTCACTCTGAAACATATCAAATTGTTTATGTCAAAGGTGAATCAATCCTCCAAAACGTCTCTCCTTTAGAAATAATCAGTGAAAGAAAGGTACAACATTCAACATTGGTATTAACCAGCCATTGATGCCAGCAGTTTTGTTTGGAGCATTTATGTCAAACTTGTCAAAAGATGGAAATCTCATTTTGAAATGAAACCCTTCGAAGTCAGTGTAGGGACCATTTATTAGACACAAACACAGTGTTATGTTGCACAAATGAAACAAAGTATTTCACAATATTTCAAAAGCAACAGTATTGTAATATGTGCTTTTGATGATCATCATTCAGATTAGTCCGTGGTGGCTGCAATATTTCATTACTGAATTTCAGGTGAATCGTTCTTTAGTACAACCTCTCATCCATTCCCACCACTCGCACATTCCATTATGGTGAAAGTATAGCACAACTTTTTTCATGTTGTTGTAACTGTTTTTTGGTAACAAACAAGTGATATTTTCTGCTTCATTAAAAAACGGAAAAAAATAATGTTGAAGTGTTTTTTTTTTTTTTTTTTTTTTTTTTTACAAAAGTATTAGAATATATTTGAGTAAAAACCTGGTTCTGCATCAAATATGCTCCAACTCCCATCAAAGTCAAGCTTATTCTGCTTTAATAGCAGATAGTTAAAAATAGAAAGATACAGATGTGACAGGAGAGAAGATGCAGAATTTGACCCTTAACATCGACACTGACTTCTCCTTTTAACCCTTAAGATGAGCGGTCTCTGCGTTTGGATCGCCGTCATGTGAGAGCTTCTTGTTATGAGTGAAACAGTTGACGCATCCCCGCTGACAAGGACAGAAAATAAAAGACAATCAACACAACATTCACAGACTACATTTACTGAGGCAGAACATTAAAAGTAAATTCATATTGTATATACACAAATAACTCAATAGACTTGACAGAAAACAGCATTCAGAGTCCATATACTATACATAAAGTATACTGTGACATACTATCAGCGTATTTCAGATTTTATATTGTATGTAATATCTAATTTAGTGCTTTTCTATATCACAGTGAAGTTGGACTTAACTTCAACCAAAAGTGACAAATTATGTTGTTACTTATAACTTCAAAGAAACACACTGACAAATATAAAGCAGCAAGCTCATGAAACTTAAGTATTTTTGAAAATAGTATTTTTGCTTTTATTCTATCACTTGTAATACTATGATTGCCTTCTGTACAGTTGTAGCATGGATGCAAAAACCAGGAAACCATAATTGAACAGTCCGCTCATTTAAATAAACATCAAGAATTGTCTTAGACACCAAAGACGGCTGCACTGAATCAATTAAAATAACATTTGCATGCATAGAATAGCACTTTTATCTTAGCAGTCAGTCTTCCGCACATGGTATTATGGATTGATTTGATTTTTCACCTTCCACAACAAGAAGCCAAGCATTGCCAGTAACAGGAGTCCTACGATGACTGTCAGGAAGATTATCCACCAGGCAACTTTTTGAAAGTATTCAGCTTTTCTCTCGAGGAACACGGTCAGTTTTACCTGTGGACAGTGGTGTCATATGAGTGTGTTGTATATAATAACAGGAGAGTAATGTAAAAACTCAAAAAATCAGTGTGGAGCCTCATGTGAAGCAGAATTTATCCAAAAGTCAAAGATCTCTGTGTGCGCTGTTACGTTCAGGTATATTATCATTACCTATAGAAACAGGCAGCTTTACTGGTCTCCCAGAGGAGAAAAGACTGATGACAAAGTCCATTTTATATTTTATTGCTCATTATATGATAGTGTAGCATTATAAGTGCTAAACTATTTAGTGAAATGTCCATAATTTCTGTAAATGATCATAAGAAACTTGAGCTGTGTTTCAGGAAGGGAACCTTTTAGAGCAAGACAAAGTTATTTGTTTGCAATGTAATGCAAGTAAGTTTTATTCTGATTTTCCGTTTTTGTTCTTGTCACCACAGCAACTGCAAGTAAGTAAGTAACTATATTTATATATATATATATAGATGAATTGAAGTATCTTGAGAAGAACAATCCATGTTAGTTACATAAGGATGATGCTACTGAATATTACTGTAAACATAAACCATTGTCTAAACCAGTGGTTCTCAAACTTTTTCATGTCAAGGACCCCTAAACTGACACAAATTAGACCACTGTCCACATCTGATAAGATTTTTATTTAAGATTTATTATTGCAGAAAGTGTATGCAACCCATGACCAAAATAGTCATATATTCTGTCATTGTGTTACTTATGGATGCAATTATAGTGACAATAAATTATTCCCCTTTTGCTGCAGACCCCCTGGAACCCATTCAAGGACCCCCAAGGGTCCCTAGACCCGAATATGAGAACCACTGGTCTAAACCCCAAGGGTAGAAAACTTGAATAAAATAGCAAATGTTTGCATAAATAATTCAACAAAACCTTTGTCCTGGGCTTATCTGCTTTAAGTCCAATATTCTCTGGAGAGCTTGTTAGATCGAGAAAAGCATCCACAACAATATCCAGGTAGTTCAAAGAGCTGTAATCCTAAATTGGAGAGGCAAAATAAATGAATGAGTTAAAGTTACACTTACTGCAATAGTTTTGATGGACAAGCTCGCAACAGAGTAAGCCAAAAGCTTAAAGTCAGTCTGAATATTTCTTAAATCTTAAAGCAGCAGCGTTGATGCATTTCAAACATATGTGAAGAAAGTATTTTACATAAATGAAGCACCTCTGTAAAAGTAGAATTCAAGAGGCGAGAATGCAGAGTAATCAGTGCAGTACTGTCGAGGCCCACCAGAGGACAGCGTATCTCCACACACTTCAGTCCATCTGAGCAGGTCTGAGGAAGAGAAAACAATAAGCCAGTGACGCCCAGTAACAGATTCACTGATAAGCAGTCGTCAAACCTCCCTTGACAAACATTCTCCTCCATAAATGCCGTCTTACAAAAGTGCAACAAAGCCGATTGAAGTTCAGAAAAAGAAAAGCAAGTTAAATTTATAGAGTAGTTCTTTACAGTCTTTTTATTTGAGCTTTATAATCACAACTTAATTAATAATTTCTTACTATGGTTTTGTATTTCCTTCTTGTTGGAAGAAAGATGAATCCATCTGTAGAGAGGGCTTCATATTCAGCTTCACGTCTTTTCCTTGAAGGGTCATGCAACCCCTTGATATCAAACATTATCAGGTTACATGTGCAGCATACAGGCATTGCTTAACCGTCAAGCAATAAAACAAAAGGTATGGGTGTTTATTACCTTTACATGTTTTAGTGGATTGACCTCATTTACAGGTGAGCAGGGGAGAGAATACACATCTTTACTGCTGATCTGAGTCAAGTACAGCAGCCGTTTTCCTACAGAATTCTCCTTTGGCCAGTAAATGTTAAGTGATGCGTTGGCAAAAGATTTCAGTGGTCTGCCCAAATTTATTATCTGTTAATAGACAGAGATTGCACATGTTTATTGGACCTGTTTGTGTGACAAAAAAATATGATTAAGAAATTAAATGCATAGCGAAAATAGCATCTCACCCTAAATTCATATTTAACTTGGGTCCCAATTTCATCCGTTGTTTCTATGGTACTTTTAGCCCTCAAGTTTTTACCAAATGACACTTGGGAAGGTTTGGCTAGACTGACAAACAAGGACAGAATCTGATGTTATATTATTTGACATTTTCAATAATCAATCAAAAGCATTTTATGCAATGTTTAAGGTCAAATTGATTTGCAGTGAGATTTTAAAAATCACGATATATTTCATTGTAGCGCTGCAACTAACAATAAATTTCATTTTCGATTAATCTGATAATTATTTTCTTTATCAGTTCATCATTTCATCTATTAAATGTTAGAAATTTTGAAAAATGTTTATCACTTTCAACCTAAAATATCTTGTTTTGTCCCGACCAGCAGTCCACAGCTGAAAGATATTCAGTTTACTATCATAGAAGACTAAAGAAACCAGAAAATATTCACATTTAAGAAGCTGGAACCAGAGAATTTTATCATTCTTTTCTTTAAAAATGACTCATAATGATTAATTGATTATCAAAATAGCTGCCGATTAATTTTCTGTCGATCGACTAACCAATTGATAGACTAATTGTTGCTGCTCTATTTCAATGCAACAGAAAGCTTGCGCTCTGGTGTAGCATGAGAACAAAAAATAACAGAGCATTCTTTATATCTGTGTCAAAAGGACAATAAAAACAGCAAACAATAATTGCATAAAATAACAATTAAAAATATTTCTTACCCATGTATTTGCAGATCCAGTTCAAAAATCACTTTGGCTAAAGCCTGAACTGGTTGTATATTCTGCACACTTGTTCTGCATCACAAGAATACGAGAACAAGTTGATGATTCATAATTACATACAACACCCTGATCCATGACTGCTTTCCACTCTTATCAGCCTACTTACGTTGTAAGTTGCAGGGTGACGTTGACATCGTTTGTACTCAGTAAGATGCCGGTCGTTGAGAATATGACATGAAATGTAACCTGAAATTAACAAAATAGCCATGATATTATACATATACATGATAATACACACTGAAACTGAAGAATGACACTCACATTAGCATCTCTTGGGAGTGGGTTTCCCAGTTCACAGTCTATATGTGTTCCGTTGTCATTGGTTGAACATGTCACTTGTGTTTTCTATGGATACAAACAGATAGAAACACACATAAATATACAAATGGTACATAATAAATATGCAAAAATAAAAAAAAATCAGAAAAAGTTTTTGATCCCAATGATGTTATACATCATCACAGTTATTTTTCCTTCTAGACTGGTATTTCATAAATATTTTTAGATACTTCTCTTTCATTAAAGTGTTTTTATATACTCACTGATGCTGTACTGGAGACAAAAGTGGAGTATTGAAGAGTATTGGGGGGCGTGATGACTAATTTACTCTGATGTGCATCTTCCCCATTCCTGTTAGTCACATTGATCTCCAAGGCTATGTCTTCATCAGAGGGAGTGATGACTGCAACACCATCCTCTCTGAAAACATGACATAACCCCAGATACTGTAAGTCAATGCAGTTTGCAGAGAGTTAGGTTTTGATTACTTGTATTGCTGAGTCTAAAAGGATCCAAGATAGCCATTAAATTTCGTTTGTTTTGATTTCCTTTTTTAAAAAAGAATTTTTATTTACCTGACCAGTGATTTGAAAACATCTTGATCTTGACTTTTGTTCCTGGAACAGAACTTGTACTGTAACTCCAGGTTACTATGGCAAATGTTGTTCTTGCCACAGCCCTTGTTTAAGAAGACAATCTGTGAAAAACAACCGAGCAAAAACCTCTTCTTAACTTTTTAAGTTCTTAAAACTTGGCTTGGCTTGCACTCAAACATAAATATATATTTCTACAGCTTTGATGACAGAGATGGACACACACATACTCTCACACACATTTGTACCTCTGAGTTATTGTTTTGCTGCTGGTAGATGTTGAGGACAGGAGTGATCTTGGGCAGATTATCACTCGTCCTTGGCATCTGATCGGAGGTCCACAGAGACACGGTTACAGAAACAGGGATATCATGCAGTGTGTCCTGAACATCTGACTGCAACAGAAGAGTTTAGTTCTGGTTCAGTGGTCAGTGCGACACTGACTAGTGTTTGAAGTGAAAGTCTAAAATTCTTCATACAGTACCCGTTTTATTTTAATCCTTGAATATAATACAAGTGACTTACTGTATAATATTCAACATTTAGTTTTATTTGGGACATTGCACAATGACACAGTACCAGAAGTTGGAGCTTGGTATAATTGCAGATTTCTCTCCCCTGTCCAGGGAGCTCCAGGTTTCCCCCAGATGAACCCAGAAAGACCACTCGAGGAACCCCTAATTTTCTCCTCTTAGCATCAGCCTCAAAGGTATAATTGAGTTCTGTAGAGGAACTTATCAGATTACATTGACTGATACCAGAGAGACGTGAAAGATAAAAATGCTACAAAATATGCAGAATAAAAAACCTTAGATTCAGAGGAAGAAGAAATTTGTTAGGGAGGACATTAATAGAACGTACTCAAGTTGGGGTTGAAGGATGTCGGATGTGCTCTGTAGGTAAAGCACGCCTGCACTGTAAAATTACTTTACAAATGTTCGTGGTTAATATAACATTTGATTGAAAACCAATAAGCATTTGTAGTAGCAGTTAGATTATGTTAACATTTGTATTTTTGTGCATCTTACCATTTGCGTTTATTACATTCAGCCTTTGTGATGTCTATTTCATTTGGTGTTAGCTTTAGATTGCTGCTGACACTGACCACTGGCCTCGCTCTGTAACAGACACGACAGTCAAACTGACACAGGAAATGTACAGTCACTCAACACTGAGTCAAGTTAAGTTAGTAGTTCAGAGAATCAGGGTTTCAGCTTGTATACGATGCTGAATGCAGTGTTATATTACATTATGTTTGAGTAATCACCATCCTATCGACAGATTTCAAAAAGGAAGTTTGACTGAAATAGGCAGCTCCTGGACTGAACCATTCATAAATATACATTTCTTTTCTACGTGTTTTTGCTATAAACTGTAAATTCACCTGTAAACAAAGACAGAATCCGATAGCGACCCAACAGCCAAATCAGGGTACTGATTGTCATCCACGTCCAAGTTGCCGGACAGAGAATATCCAAACAAAGTAATTTTTTTGGATCCTGGTGAGAGTACCTGAAGGTGTCAAAAAAGTTTCAAGCAAGTATATTATTTTCAACACTGTGCTCATATAGTTCACTAATACAGTACAATGTGAAAAGAGCCCAACGAAGACTCCACCTGAGGGAACCTTAACCCTGCCTCACACTACTTAATATTTTTCGATCAAGAGATTTAAACTGGTTTTCATAACAATCCCCATATTCTCACCTGTGCTGCTGGTATGTTGATGCCCCCTGATGAGCCGTAGTAGAGGTATACTCGGCCAGAATCATCATAAGGTGCCCCCACAGCAATATCTGTCAGCAAAAATTTAACATAACATTAAATATTATAGCATAGAAACAGGGTAAAAGAGTAAATTAGGACAACAAAAGGTAGGTTACAAATATAACTCATATTTTCCTAAAGCTGTTTGAAAAAAAAGTCTGCAAAAGTTCAAAAATCATTTGTTTTTCCATTACTATGCTACAGTATATTTATAATTAATGCGGCATCCATCCCATCCAGCAAAAGTCAAAGTTGAGTCGTTGGCACATCCATAAATCCATTTTAAAAAAGCATGTTACAAAGATATAAAATGCTACAAAATGTAAGGAATAAAAAAACTCATATTTAGTCTGAAAAATACTGAATCCAGAAGAAGAAGGACATCTGTCAAGCTTTAAAAGTCTTGGCTAGAAAAAGTGAAAGTTGAGTTGTGATCACATCCATAAATTAATTTTAAAAAGCAGGTTACAAAGATTCAAAAAGTGAAAGCTGAGTCTCATAATTCATTAAAACATCACAACCTCCATATCCATCTTGATTGACATCTCCTATGTTTTCCACTGCGAGGCCAAACATGGAATCTTTATGTCCAGGAAGTCGGATGGGATCAATCGTCTCCCAGTTTTTTCCATCGTCGTTGATATAGATGTAGACTGCTCCTCCAATCTTGCCGTCTTTAACAAAGAACTCCGGTGCTCCTACAGCGAGGTCCTCCCACCTAGAGACAACAAAAAGAACAAAAACAATAGAGTAAAACTTACAACAGTCTCATAATATTTGATCAGGGAGCTATGTCTGTTTTGTTGGAGTTCCACAGTAGTGATATGTTGTGTGTTTTAAAGGAACTGCAGTGTTTACTGTGTGTGTGTACAGTTCACAATCGTAGCGAGATAAATCCATGAATGATAATGCAAATAAAGTACTTATGACTGTACTTTAGACCACATGTCTTAAAACTCTGCAGAGTTGCCCTAAGAAAGGATGTATATTTATTTTACCCCACAATATGAAAGAGGAATAAACAAGATAATTAAAAAATATGTTAATTTTGGAGCTTTACAGTGGGATTAAAAAGTCCTAAAGGAAAACTGGAAACTGTTAGATTAAGAGATATCTATTGTGAAAAAGCTTTAGGTTTTAAGGTGATGCAGGAAAAATGTTCACAGAGTCCAAAAATGGAGCGGTTCAGTCTCTGTGAATCATATATGCACTCTGTAAACTTCATGGAATTGTTCATATTTTGATAGATTTAAGGTCAGTGTGTGACCAAAAATGTACAATCATTAACATCCGCAGCAAATTTCATGAAAATCTGGTCATTTTTTACTTTAAACCAAAACGCTTTCAAGGGGAAATTCTAGTGCTGAACGTTGAAAGGTCAACAAGCCAACACAACACTCGGTGAGAATCAGATTACATTTATATAGACGATATCAGTACATTTAACTTTAGGTTTTAAAGGACAGTGAGTTGTAAAATAGTGATAAACTTACCCGTCACCATTGAGATCCACCACTGCCAAATCATAGCCAAAGGAGGAGGCCAGGCCCGGGCCAGAGAGGATTAACTCTACAGATAAATTTCTCTTCGCCACAGGGTCCAACTTAATAAATGTCACCTGGCCACTGTAACCTCCTCTGGGTGCTCCTGACACTATCGTCAGCTCACCCTTCCTTATGAGGGCCATTCCTGAGTCAATGGAAAATCCTGGAGGACAGAAAATTTATACCTTATAACAGAATAAAATCAGACTTGTTGGGTACCTCTTAATTCTTAAAAAAGTCTTCTCACAGTTGCAAACCACAACCTTAACAGATGTATGAAGCAAGATGTAACTTGACTACCACAAACCGACTCCGACCAGAGTAGAAACTCACCCAGGTAGCTGTCTCTCTGGATAGGAATGAGTTTTGGGTTAAATGTGCCTGCATTCCCAGTCTCACGAGTGTCTTCACTGTCCCATTTCTTGTTGTCCACGGGCTCCATTTGTACGATTCCTTTAAACAGTATCACATGAGAAAATACAGAATAACAAAACTTAAAAATGCTGCATCATGTGAAAAATGGCATCATTACGAAAGTCATAACGTTGGCCAAAACAACAAACAAACACTTGAAATATTGGTGACTAAATAACATGATGGAGAGCGGGTTAAAATATTACTGATCCTGCAGGCCAAAAACACACTTAGCATTTAACATATTACCAACATTTAACTTAGGTTTTATGAAAAGTACAATCCTACAGAAATAAAACCAGAATTATGAGCCCTGATTTTGTCTGTGTTCCTTATAATCTTTTTAAAGACGAAGAAAAAATCTAAAATGGATCAAATGAAGCTATTTATATCTAAGTTATATCTTATATCTATGTTATTAATCAGCATATACTGTATATATTTGTCCATTTTTGCTGCTGACAAACAAAACACCTGAGCTGCTGCTGAAAGTTTTATTTTACCTTTAAACAGGAAAATAAAATAAATTAAAATATTTCTCATGCTGCAGGCAAAAAGCACACTTTGCATTAAACATATTGCCAACATTTAAGGTTTTATGAAAAGTACATTTCTACAAAAATAAAATTTTGAACCATAATTTTGTCTATTTTCCTTAAAATGCTTTAAAAGACAATGAAAATATGTGAATGTTAAAAGACATATACTGTATATATTTGCACATTTTGGCTGATATGTTTTACCTTTCCACAGGTAAGCGCCTGGTGCTCCAAATAACACAGATCTGTTGTCCTTTGCAAAAGTTGCTCCATGACCCTGCTGGCAGTATGCAAACCACTCGTGGGTCTTTTGATGATTTTGTTGGTGTTCTTCATCACAAACTACCCTCCTCCATGTCCTGCCTTCATGCCCAACCTGAACCTGCAGGTCATTTCCTAACAGGTAGCACTGACCCGTCACCATGTGAGGGCCATCACTGATTGGGACTGGGCTCCACTGCCCGTATCGATGAGCACAGGTCTGCAAGGGAAGAGTAATATGATTACAAATGCTGTTAACTGTTTTTTTGTCTTTGAATGTGGAGTGTTTTCCTTACCATTACATTTTTACCAGGACCTTGGCTTGTCACTCTAACTCCCATCCACTGGCCATTTATGCCTTTACTCTCAAAGAACTCTGGAAAAATTAGCAAGTTGAGCTTCAGTGTACATTAAAACACACAGAAGATGACTCATTTCATCAGGTCGAAGAGGCAAACAAACCTTCATTGTTGAACTCAATGGGCTGACAGCGCTCAGATGTTGTTGCAAGATCACATTGATAGACAACACCTGTAACATTCACTTGGTTCTGATGTTTTGAACGAGGAGCTCCTACCAGCAATCTAAGGAAAAAAGACATGCAATGCAGCAAGATTTGACTTAATTTAGTTAAACTTAATCAAATATCTTAATTTCACTCACAGGTTCCTTCTGGCAGGGTTCAGCTGCTGGTGGAAGGCAATAGAAAATCCAAACAGGCTGCCTGGATCTCCATTTTTCTGCATTACGTT